>NC_053026.1:412004342-412261235 GCF_003073215.2 Triticum urartu | reverse complement strand
GCATGTTCAACACATCCCTGACATTACCGACATAATCATTTCACTCTGGCCCATCACCCAGATGAACCAGACCTGACACAACTCTAAGCATAGCAGGCATAGCAAGGTAGGAATCACATACATGGCTCAATCAATTCCTACACATGCTAGTGGGTTTCATCTAGTTACTGTGGCAATGAAAGGTCATGCAGAGGATAAGGGTTCAACTACCATAGCACACAGCATTTTGAATCGCGTTGTCTTAATGCAGTAAACAAGAGCAGAAGCGAGAACATGGGTTTGTCTCGGAATGATCAGTGGGTTGCTTGCCTGATGTAGTGGTAGTAGGGTACTGCTCTTCAGACGGATACTCGGGGTTATCCTCGGAGGCAGAACCTACCACGAAAGACACACCGAAACATAATCAACACATGACAATATGCAACAATATGATGCATGCTATGACATGGCAAAATGAATGTGTCTTGGCCTAATGCAAGCTAAAACAGAAAGGAATGAACTCATTTGAATCAAAGATTCAAATGTTAGTTCATTTAACATAGCCTTATTACTACATTATCTTATTTTTCCTAAACAGCAAGGTTAACTTGTTTTGTCATGCATGAAACCATTACATATGGATAGATTGAATTTTTCTGATCATTTTTCATATAAAATTTGTTTGAATTGGAGCTATGGTTGATTTTCTATGATTTTTAGAAGATTTGGCTATTTTCTGGAATTTCCTATTAAAGAATAAATCCAGAAAAGGATTTACTGCGTCAGCATTGCGTCAGAGTGACGTCAGGGGTCAACGGACCAGTCTAGGTCAAACCTGACCAGTGGGACCCGCGTGTCAGTAGTTAATTAACTAACTAATTTTTTATTAGTGCTAATCTAAGTTAATTAGCTGGGCAGTCCCACGTGTCAGAGACTCAGGGGAGGTCAACCTGGGCCCACACGGGGTCAAACAGGGGCAAACTCGCCGGTGTTTAGCCGCCGGCGAGGCCAGACGCGGTGGAGCAGCGCAGGTTTTGCACTCCGGCGACCAAAAGGACGGCGGAGACCATCTACGTGATGCGGGGAGTGAGCCGCGTCGAGTGGTGGCAGTGGGTGGAGCTGGGGTGGCCAGAAATGACGATGGCGTCGAGCCGGGCGGCGGCCGGAGCTCAGGTGAGCTCGGACTCGTTGCCAGGGGGCACGGAGAGGCACGTGGGTTAGTGCGTTGAGCTCCTGGGGGTGCGGTAGGGCTAGTGGACAGGGTGGCGCGGCCATTGGGTGGCCGGAGCCTCGTCGGCGACGAGCTCCGCGGCGGCGCATGCGGGTGAGCGACGTGCAGTCGCTACGGGGCTCGAGAATGGGAACGGAGAGGGTGGGGAGGTAGCTGAGCTCACGGGGGTCATGTCGAGGCAGTCGGCGAGGTCGGGGACGAGCTGATGCAGCGGGGACGACAAAGGGGATCTCCGGTGGCCGGAGTTGGGGAAGACAGGGTCAGGGCGATTCCAGAGTGGGCGAGCGCTCGGGGCTCGGCCTGCTTGATGTAGTCGACGACAGCGGAGCTCATGGACATGATGGCGCGGCGCGAGGACGACGAAGGGCGCGGCTACGACGACGGTGCGGCGGCAGGGGCGTCGACCATGGTGGGGAACGGCGAGGAAGAGGCGTTGGGGACGAATGGAGAGGTCCAGGGGGTCAGGGCGACGATGTGGAGGCATTCACGGCGTCGAGGCGGTGGCCAGGTGAAGCAGGGAAGCAGGGAGGTGGCGTGGCGAGCTTCTGTGCTCGCCGTCGAGCACCTGCTCGCCTCGCTGGCTAGGCGAAGCAGCTGCGTGGAGCGGCTGCTGGGCCGGGCCAGCTAGGTGGGCCGGCTGGTGGGCTAGGTGGGGTGCGCCAGGTAAGTTCCTTTCTCTCTCTTTTTCTGTTTTTTTATTTATTCTATTATTTCTGTAACTTCAGGGCTTTATTAAAAATGCCAGGGCATTTCCAAAAATCATAAAATTAATCATGGCTACTGCTTAGAATATATCCAACAGCAAACATTTTAGTTTATGATTATTTGAGCATTTAAAATATGTTATAGCATTTAAATGCCCAAATGCAAATACTATAAGAATTAATCCAATGACCTTAAGATGTCCTAGAAAAATGTGCACCATTTTTGTCAAAGGTTTTAACCCAAAACAAAAAGGGTGGGCTTTTTAGAAGGGCATTTCAGGTTCATTGGAAAAGTTTTTAGTAAACCCTATTTGTTCTAGGGGGTGCTGGGGGTTCTATCATCCCCACTTCAAATTTAAAATAAATTTAAACATGATGCACATGTTCAACCAATCCTAATGCATGACTAACACACGGATGTGACAACTCATCCCCACTCAAAAGAATCTCGTCTGGAGATTTAGGATCCTCCGGGAAGAAGGTGGGGTACTCGAGTCGAAGACGATCCTCCCTTTCCCAAGTGGCTTCTTTCTCGGAATGGTGTGACCATTGAACCTTGAGAAACTTGATATTATGGCGTCGAGTGGTACGCTCGGCTTGATCAAGTATACGAACGGGATATTCCCGATATGAGAGGTTATCTTGTAGATCAAGCGTTTTGTGGTCCACTCCACGGATAGGATCTGCGAAGCAACGCCTGAGTTGAGAAACGTGGAAGACATTGTGAACTCTAGAAATATGCGAAGGTAGTTCCAATTGGTAGGCAACTTCTCCTCGTTTGGCAAGAATGCGAAAGGGTCCAATGTAACGAGGAGCCAATTTGCCTTTGATACCGAAACGATGGGTTCCCTTTAACGGAGTAACCCGAAGGTAAGCCTTTTCGCCGACTTCATAAGTCATGAGCTTATGTTTACGATCATATTGGCTCTTTTGACGAGATTGGGCTGTTTTCAATTTCTCACGAATAACGCGAACCTGCTCTTCTGCTTCCTGAATCATATCCGGGCCAAAGAGTTGTCTTTCCCCGGTTTCTGACCAGTTAAGAGGCGTTCGACATTTTCGTCCATAGAGAACTTCGAAAGGAGCTTTGCCCAAGCTAGCTTGATAACTATTGTTATAAGCAAACTTCGCAAATGGAAGGCATTTCTCCCAACCCATTTCGAATGAGATGACAGAAGCTCGGAGCATATCTTCCAGAATTTGATTGACTCGCTCTACTTGACCACTTGATTGAGGATGGAAGGTGGTGCTAAAAGAGAGACGAGTTCCCATAGCATTTTGGAAACTTTCCCAAAATCGAGAGGTGAAGAGACTCCGACGGTCTAAGTTAATTTCCAATGGGACACCATGAGGAGACACTATTTGGGAGATGTATAAATCAGCTAGCTGGCTAGTGGTGATACTCTCACGAACAGGTAGGAAATGGGCTACTTTGGAAAGATGGTCGATCACGACGAAGATGGCATTATTCCCTCTCTTGGTCCTGGGAAACCCAGTAATGAAATCCATACTGATTTTATCCCATTTCCACTCAGGAATAGACAAAGGTTGAAGGGTGCCAGCAGGCCGTTGATGCTCTGCTTTAACATGACGACAAACGTCGCAATTAGCAATGTATTGAGCGATTTCTCTCTTCATCCTAGTCCACCAAAACCTCTAGCGTAGGTCTTGATACATTTTAGTACTACCGGGATGAATGGTGAGAGGGGATTCATGAGCTTCCTTAAGGATCATCCGCCTCAGGTTTCGTGCCTTGGGAACCACTAGGCGGTTTCCAAAGTATACGACACCTTGATCATCAACGGAGAAACAATTCATGACTCCTTTCTTAATGTTTCTCCTAATACGGGAGATTCCTGGATCTACCTTCTGTGCCTTGATGATCTGATCCGTAATGGTAGGTTTCGCCACCAGGGTGGATAGGAATCCTCGAGGAACAATGTGAAGATTGAGCTTACGAAATTCCTCGTGAAGTGGTTGACTTTGTTGTAACATCAGGTTGTTATAATAAGATTTACGACTTAGTGCATCAGCCATGACATTGGCTTTGCCCGGGGTGTAAGTTATTCCTAAGTCGTAATCCGATCAACTCGACCCAACGTCTTTGCCTGAGATTCAAATCCAGTTGGGTGAAGATATATTTCAAACTTTAGTGATCTGTGAAGATCTCGCAACGATTACCGAGGAGGTAATGTCGCCAAGTTTTGAGTACATGGACTACAGCTGCAAGCTCTAGATCATGTGTGGGATAGTTTTCCTCATGTAGGTGTAATTGCCGTGAAGCATAGGCAATTACCTGACGATCTTGCATGAGTATGCAACCTAGTCCTTGTCGCGAGGCGTCGCAATAGATAATAAAGTCCTTGGAGAAATCTGGTGGTACCAGTACGGGAGCAGATGTCAGGCGAATTTTCAGTTCCTGAAAGCTGAACTCGCACTGTGGGGTCCACTCGAACTTTTTATCTTTCTTGAGGAGTTCAGTTAGAGGTTTAGCAACCTTGGAGAAATTCTCGACGAAGCGGCGGCAATAGCTCGCTAAGCCAAGGAAGCTCTGAACTTGCTTGACCGTCTCAGGTGGAGTCCAATCAAGGACGGCTTGAACTCGCTTGGGATTGATAGCAATACCCTTACCAGAGATTACATGGCCTAGATAGGTCACTTCTGGCAACCAAAATTCACACTTGGAGAATTTGGCATAAAGGCGATGCTCTCGAAGTTTCGTCAACACCAGCCTTAGATGTTTGGCATGTTCCTCTTGATTCTTGGAATAGATGAGTATGTCATCGAGGTAAACTACGACGAATTTATCCAAATACTCCATGAAGACCGAGTTCATTAACCGGGAGAAGGTGGCTGGGGCATTGGTTAAACCGAAGGACATAATGGTGTGCTCGTATTGGCCATAGCAAGTAACAAAGGCCGTTTTGGGAATGTCCCCGTTTCTGATTTTGATTTGATGGTAGCCCAACCTCAAATCTATCTTGGAAAAGACTGAGGATCCAGCGAACTGATCATACAGATCGTTGATCCTGGGAAGCGGATACTTGTTCTTGATGGTGACCAAGTTGACAGGTCATTAATCTACAACCATCCGATCCGTTCCATCCTTCTTCTTGACAAAGAGGACGGGGCAAGCCCAAGGAGAGGAACTAGGACGGATGAATCCCTTTTTCAAGGACTCATCGAGTTGGTTCTTAAGCTCGGCTGGTTCTAAGGGTGCCATCTTATAGGGTCTTCTAGAAATTGGAACGGTTCCTGGAACAAGGTCTATCACAAACTCGGCATCCCTGTCAGGTGGAACACCTGGCAGTTCTTCTGGAAAGACATCCGGAAAGTCTCGGACTACCGAAACATCCTCAAGGTCTGGAAGGGGGTTGGCATTTAGGGAGTAAAGTTGGCGCTTGGCCACTCGAGTTAAGACATTGACTGTCTTGCCCGATGGGTGAGTAAGTTGAACGGTTCTAGTGGCACAATCAATCTTAGCATAATGAGTTGACATCCAGTCCATACCTGTCGGTGTCAAAACCGGTGGATCTCGGGTAGGGGGTCCCAAACTGTGCGTCTAGGCCGGATGGTAACATGAGGCAAGGGACACGAAGTTTTACCCAGGTTCGGGCCCTCTTGATGGAGGTAAAACCCTACGTCTTGCTTGATTAATATTGATGATATGGGTAGTACAAGAGTAGATCTACCACGAGATCAGAGAGGATAAACCCTAGAAGCTAGCCTATGGTATGATTGTTGTTCTGTATGTTGTCCTATGGACTAAAACCCTCCGGTTTATATAGACACTGGAGAGGGTTAGGGTTACACAAAGTCGGTTACAATGGTAGGAGATCTACATATCCGTATCTCCAAGCTTGCCTTCCACGCCAAGGAAAGTCCCTTCCGTACACGGGACGAAGTCTTTAATCTTGTATCTTCATAGTCCAGGAGTCCGGCTGAAGGTATAGTCCGGCCATCCGGACACCCCCTAATCTAGGACTCCCTCAGTTGCCCCTGAACCAGGCTTCAATGACGACGAGTCCGGTGCGCAGATTGTCTTTGGCATTGCAAGGCGGGTTCCTCCTCCAAGTACTTCATAGAAGATTTTGAACACAAAGATAGTGTCTGGCTCTCGGCGTGTCATGCGAGGCGGTTTCCTTGGCACATTTTGTTAAAGCAGAGATCGTGTCCCCTTATTCCGGGATTCTCATCAATATGGGCGTGGGTAACCCAACCGCTTCTAGGACTCCTAGACTATAGGCAAGTCCAAACGGCCACGGAGAGGATGCCTGATATGCACCCTCTTTATAAAGGGACAAGGCTTTTATTTTTTTCCCTCCCGTGCTCAATCGAATCCTTCCCCCACCCCAAGCTCAAACGCCCAAAGTTCAGGTCAGGAGCTCCAAACCTTCAATCATGTCCGGATCTAGCCTTCAAGGCCGATGGATGCCTTCCTCTGTCACGGAGGAAGACATCAAAAAGTTGAGGGAGGCCAGGTATCTGACCGCCGAGGTTTTGCATCGGCTGCCTGCCCGAGGGCAGGCCGTCCCCTACCCCGAACCCAACGAGAACGTCGTGTTCGTCTCCCACTTCCTCCGAGGTCTAGGCCTTGCTCTAGATCCTTTCGTCAGGGGTTTGATGTTTTATTACGGGCTAGATTTCCATGATCTAGCTCCGGACTCCTTTCTTCATATCACGACATTTATTGTCGTGTGTGAGGCCTTCCTCCGGGTTACCCCTCACTTTGGCCTGTGGCTCAAGACCTTTGAAGTAAAGCCAAAGATGATCGAGGGGCAACATGCAGCGTGCGGAGGTGCCTCAATATGCAAGATGACGGGAGCTCCATGGCCCAAAGGTTCCATTCCAGAGGTGTCTGAATTGTGGCAATAGGAGTGGTTCTACATCACGGCTCCTAGAAGTGCCAAGTGGGCGGCCGCCCCTGTTTTCCGCTCGGGCCCTCCACCACAACTGATGTCATGGATCAGCAGAGGTCTGAGCTGGGGTCCAGCCAAGGACGTGCCTATACTGCAAAGCCGCATTCGAGATCTCTTCAATGGAGATTTTAGTTTGGTTGCGGTAATACAAGTTATGCTGGTTCATCAAGTCCAGCCTTGCAAACGCCGGCCCCTTTGCTTGTGGGAGTTCAATCCCGAGGGACCGCGTGTCATTCAAAATTTCCTTGGCCTGACGCACGAGGAGATGTACAAGTCATTCTTCGGACCTCAAGTAGAGTGTCCGGAAATCACCGAGGACGTGGGCCTGAGCAGTAACCGCGTCGACGAACAGGTAAGGAATCTTCTGGCCGAACATACTATCTCTCATTTGTTACGAAGTTATTTCTGATAGTTCGCTTTTTGACCAGGACTGGATAACAAAGGCGAAATTGATTCAGTATTCGGCCCCCCTCCCTAAGGGTTTGGACAATCCGGTATTGGAAAAGATGCTCCAGGTCGCACCTTGCCCGGAGCCCTTGAAGGAAGATACTGGGGAGGATAATACGGGCAGACGCGGGCCCCCAACGCTGCCCACTCTAACCGAGGGAGCAAGCGTCTTCATGAAGGAAGACGACCGGAGGAGAAAAAGGACTGCGCCCGGGGATTCGGAAGCCGAAGATTCCAAACAGGAGAAGAAGTCTCCCACAGAGAGTCCTACCTTGGGGGGTGCTTTTGCCGCACAAAGTCCGCGGGGGGATCAATTCTCCAGCGAGTCGTAAGTGACCTGAAATACTTTAATAGTACAGGTGTGCCCTCTTTTTCTTCTGAGAAAATAACCACGGCATTTATTTTTGCAGTTTGGGCCTTAGCCCCTCTCAAATGAGCTCATCTTCGGGGGATCTTCTTCCAGAGATGATGGAGAGCGAAACGCCTCCTCCGGACTCCTCCGCTCCGGAAGCGGGTGATGCCGAAGTGTCATCGCGGAGGGCCTCTCCGAGTCGGGTGAGGCCATAAGATAGTCCCATTGACCCCCTAAGCTCCCAGTGTCTGGCTCCTGAAGAGAGAAGACAAAAGGGTCCGGCACCGTCTGGTGTGCGATCGGATGTTCTGAGGGGGTTGGTGGGGCGAGCGGCCATCTCAGATGAACACCGTATGCTGATGAATACGGTGATGGAGAGAATCTCGTCCGCCGAAAGCGGATTGCATGAAGCTTTTATGAGTCTACTGACAGGCTTTGAGGTACGTAAAATAATGTATGATAGTCCTGCACATGCTAGGTGTGCCCTGTGTAGATAGTAGCCCCTGAGACTCTGGTTGTCGTCGGAAACGACAATGAACAGAGCATCATATTCCCAGGTAATAACCATACTGCCTCTATGTGCAGGTGATGGAAGCTCCGGTGGCTAGCCGGACTAGTGAGTTTGCCCATTTAAAACGGCATTTGGATGCGGCAGATGCCGACATCGAGCTTGTTAACAAAAGGCTTGACGAGGCACAGGTTAAGTGTCATTATCTGGTAAACGCCACATAGTAAGAGCAGCATGATGCCAGTATCTTTAATATGTTGTGACTACAGATGGAGCTGCCACTCTTGAAGCCTTGTGGGCAGAACTTGCCCGAGCCAAGGAACAAGCGAGGTTTGGTAATGCGGCTGCTTTGAAGGCGGCCGAAGAGTTGAAAGCCGAGAAGGCCGCGCATGGCCAGAGCCGAGATAAGATGGCCAAGATGGCCATAGAACTAAAAGTCGCCGCTGACCGTTGTCGGGTTCTTGAAAAGGAAAACCTAGCGAAGGCATCGGACCTTGAGAAGGCTGCTGCGACGAGGAAAGACATCCGCTCTGCTATGAGGGCGAAGAAGGAGGAGCTGCGGGAAGCTGGGGATATTGTAGCTGGGAAATCCTTTATGTTTCGGAGAAAGTTCGGAGAACCACGGTATGCCCCTCTGGATCGGCTGTGGAGTTCGGAGGATGTGTATATGGATTTGGCGGCGAGCGCTGCCGATGCGGTCAAGTACTTCCAGGGTCAGACAGACCGTGAAGTGGACCAGCTATTTTGGACACAATTCCATTCTCCCGAACGTCCGCTTTCATTGACTGACCAATTAGCCGAATGGGCCGAACTGAATAGGTTGTCCGGACACGCCATGAGGTCTGTTGTGGATCAGCTATGGCCGGAAAGGCCAAAACCGAACAACTATTTCAGCCTGGTGCAGTAGTTCCTTGAAGTGGTGCCGTGCATTAATGCGATGAAGAGGTCGGCGTGCATAGAGGGCTCATGGATGGCCTTTGCCCGTGTTAAAGCATATTGGGCGGAGATGGATGCTACCACTGTTGCAGCGCGGGATTCGGCCATAGGCCGAATGGCTGCTGAGCACTACTTTGAAGAAGTTCTTGAGGGTGCTCGTTTGATAGAGACCCAGTGCTCAAAAAATATTATGTTTGAGTGATATGTAATCTCATTGTAAGCGAAATGCTTTTATAGATTTTTATAAGGCTATTTTTATACTTTTGCCTAAAAGTAATATGATGCCTCCTGGGCGGCCGTTTATGTATACATGTGTATAACCTGAAAGATTGCAGCCGTCGGCTTCAACCCCCACGCATATGATGCGGAGGTGCTCGCAAAAAACACGCGTTCACACTTAACCCAACGTCTTGGTCCTATTAAGGAGGTGATAACAGAGGGAGCGAGGCAACCAGACTGTAATGCTTTAGCACTTTCACTTAGCCATAGGAGTTTGACAGTGGGGCTACTAGATAGCCCCTGGTGGCTCCGCACTATCCCGATTCCGGGGTGCGTACATGCCTGGCCGGAAAACGGCCCTTCGTTAAGGCAGAGGAATTCTAGCATTCCAACAGGTCATCGAGTGGTTGACCAGTCTCACGCTATATCATGACAGTCAGTTTTCGGCTTTCTCTACTGAGGTGCTCGTTCGGATGAACCAGGGCACAATCGCAATAGTTCTCCTGGTGCTACCTTAGCCAGTAAAGCAGAACATAAGGCACCAAAACACAGGAGCCGGGCAAACCCAACATTTGACCAAAGACAATGATTCGGAGCTGATGCATATAGGGCCAAACTCGCGACGCCGAACACTCCCTAAGGTATTCGGTCTTTGTGGTGTAAACCGGGCCTAAATAATGGCCTTTGTAAGAAGCCCCTTGTGTCCAGGTACGTGCATTGTTCTGGCGTGGCCACATGCCAAGACGTCAGCATCCTTCTCAACGGTGGATATGTATCAACAAGAGACAGTATAAAAGGTTTACGTATGGTCTTAATCTAAAAAGAATCCTTGGAGTGGGTCCCTGCTGCACGTCTGCGCCTGTGTCTCCGTTGTGCCGTATCCTGGACGGGTGTAGCACGATGATCGTCTATAAATGTAACGCCCTCGATGCGGCTATATCTCCCACGTGTCGAAGCACGACTTAGAGGCATAACCGCATTGAAAGCAATGTCGCAAGCGAGGTAATCTTCACACAACCCATGTAATACATAAGGGAAAGAGATACATAGTTGGCTTACAATCGCCACTTCACACAATACATGAATAAAGCATTACATCATCCAAATACAATCAAGGTCCGACTACGGAACCAAAATAAAAGAAGAACCCCAAATGCGACAAAGGTCCCTGATCGACCCCAACTGGGCTCCACTACTGATCAACTAGAACGAAAACAACACAAAGGACAAGATCTTCATCGAGCTCCTCCTGAGCTTGGTTGCGTCATCTGCACGGTCTCATCGGCACCTGCAAACTGGTTTTGGAAGTATCTGTGAGCCACGGGGACTCAGCAATCTCGCACCCTCGCGATCAAGACTATTTAAGCTTATGGGTAAGGTAAAAGGTATGAGATGGAGCTGCAGCGAGCGACTAGCATATATGGTGGCTAACATACGCAAATGAGAGCGAGAAGAGAAGGCAAAGCACGATCGAACAACTATGATCAAGAAGTGATCCTAGAACAACCTACGTCAAACATAACTCCAACACCGTGTTCACTTCCCGGACTCCGCCGGAAAGAGACCATTACGGTTACACACGCGGTTGATGTATTTTAATTAAGGTCAACTTCAGGTTTTCTACAACTGGACATTAACAAATTCCCATCTGCCCATAACCGCGGGCACGGCTTTCGAAAGTTCAAAACCCTGCAGGGGTGTCCCAACTTAGCCCATGACAAGCTCTCATGGTCAACGAAGGAATAGACCTCCTCCCGAGACATTCCGATCAGACTCGGTATCCCGGTTCTACAAGACATCCTCGACAATGGTAAAACAAGTCCAGCAAAGCCGCCCGATGCGCCGACTTCCTGATGGGAGCTGCACATATCTCGTTCTCAGGGCAACACCGGATGAGACATCCTACGAGTAAAACCAGCCCTCAAGTTTCCCCGAGGTGGCCCCGCAGTCTACTCAGTTCGGACCAACACTTAGACAAGCACTGGCCCAGGGGGGTTAAAATAAAGATGACCCTTGGGCTGGCCTAACCCAAGGGAAAAAGAGGCTAGGTGGCGAATGGTAAAACCAAGGTTGGGCCTTGCTGGAGGAGTTTTATTCAAAGCAAACTGTCAAGGGGTTCCCATTATGACCCAACCGCGTAAGGAACACAAAATCCGGGAACATAACACCGATATGACGGAAACTAGGGCGGCAAGAGTGGAACAAAACACCAGGCATAAGGCCGAGCCTTCCACCCTTTACCAAGTATATAGATGCATTAATTAAATAAGAGATATTGTGATATCCCAACAAAATATCCATGTTCCAACAAGGAACAAAACTCCAATCTTCACCTGCAACTACCAACGCTATAAGAGGGGCTGAGCAAAGCGGTAACATAGCCAAACAATGGTTTGCTAGGACAAGGTGGTTAGAGGCTTGGCTCAACAATATGGGAGGCATGATAAGCAAGTGGTAGGTATCGCAGCATAGGCATAGCAAAAGAGCGAGCAACTAGCAAGCAAAGATAGAAGTGATTTCGAGGGTATGGTCATCTTTCCTGAAATCCCGCAAGGAAGAAGAACGAGTCCATGAAGAAGACAAACGGACGTAGTCGAACGGGTCCTCACAAACGCGACGTTATCGGAACCAACCCGAAGAAGCAACACCGGAAAGAAACAAACAACATAGTAAACAACCACGACATGAACATGGCATGATGCGCAACCAAGTATGATGCATGTCCGGTTTAATGAAGCATGGCATGGAAAAGAGCACAAACAATCCTACAAATTAAGTGGAGCTCAATATGCAACGAGTTGCATATTGACGGAACACCACATTAATTATTTAGTTCTCTCCCGGTTAGGTACTCAACAAATTTAAATGTTTGGTTAACATGGCAAGAGGTGAAGCATAACAAAACTATACCATTTAAACCATTTAAATGGGACCGGATATAACAAACAACAAATCCGGTAAATCCCCATATGCATTAGTAATTTGGTGCAACAACAATCTAAACATTTTAATTGTTGTTATCATGATGCGGATGACATGAACAAGTTTATGCAATTTTTATTAAAAGTTGACAAGAGCATTATGAAACATTTTTCATCGTGGCGAAAATGAAAGGGGTGCCACGGCGACGATAACGAAATGGTGCCATGGCAACGTTCCGGTTCCGGTAACTCGATTGAGATACCGATGCAAAGGAGAAGTGCGCGGGTGTGTGCAAAAGATGGTGGGGCGCTCCTGGATTCCGGGTGTCCCACGAGTTGGCGACAAGAAAACGAGTGACAATTTGGATACGGTGCAAACAAAGGGTGCATCTCAAACAACACGTGCAATCGTCCACGGCGGTCATCTCGACGTTATACCTCTGAAGCGTGCATTATCGAAGCAGTACGAGTCGGCGTAGAGGAAGTAGTTGTTCTCGTGACGGTACTGGAAGTAGGGGTACACGTTCGTTTTTGAAGAGGTACTTGACGGGTCCGAATCCCTTCGGGGTTGTCGTGGTACTTGCGGTCTCAGCGATGGTAGTCGTTCACATTCGGAGAAGAACTTGATGTACCCATGTGCTTCATGGGTCGTCGTTGAACTTGACGAAATCCATCCGCAGGTAAGCCGTCCGTGGTCGTACTCATGTTGGCGTGCAACACGATGGTCTCGAGGATCGTAGTCGAACTTGGCGGTCCATATGGTCGAACATGGTGCATCCGAATGGTACTTGGCGAATCCTCGTAGTCGAACTCGGTGGCCTTGACGTCCAACACAAAACAGCACAAGGGGCCTCGGGATGCCAACAGCAAGGAGGCGATGGTGGTAGATGCGAGCTCCTGTGCAGGGGAAGGAGAGGACAGCCTCGTGGTCGTGCTGGTTGCTGACAGGGGCGACTCCAGCCGAGGCCAGGTGCAAAGGAGGGAAGCGGCCATGGCGCGGCCGTGGCCAGGTTCTGCGGATGCGAGGCGTCGAGGTGGAGCATGGCCAGGGGCGCGTCGAGAGGGTGCAGTAGCTCCTGGCCGCAGCGGCGCGGCGCCGAAGCAGGGTCCAGCGACGAGGCAAGGCAACAAGGAGGAGCCCGCGAGGGACCCTGGCGAGGAGGCAGTGGAGGACGATGCTGGCGATGCTGGCCTTGGCGAGGCCGGCAGGAGACCGCGTCGGTGGCCGGCGTGCGAGGGAGGGCTCTGCGCTCCAGCGGCGGGACTCGCGGAGTTGCGGTAGTGAAGCTGCACGAGACGGCGGACCGGAGGGAAGGCGGCTCTTGGCAGCGGGGTTGGCATGGTTGGAGAGGTCGTCGGCGCTAGGAGCAGCGACAAGGGCGCGAAGGACGAGGGGGTCGAGGGAGAGAGCGGATCGGGCGCTGAGGCAACGGGCGCGGGCGCTCTCTCCTGGCGGCGCGAGTAGGGAGAACAAGGAGGAGGGGATCGATCCGGATTGGGGCTACATTAGCAGGTTAGGTGGGCCTAGGGTTAGAAGGGGGTTGGGCTGCGGGAATGGATGGCCTTGGGTGGCCGGCATGGGAGGTTGGGAGGCCCAGGAGGCCAGCGGGCTAGCTCTTATTCTCTCCTCTCTTCTTATTTCTCCTTTATTTCCTGAAAAACAAATAAACCGAGAAACAAGAAAAAGCAGAGAGAGATAGGAGAAGAATTTGAGCAGGGTGCCAATTTTCATAGACTCATAAAAAGGAGCTTGATCCAAGAAAAATACATTTGGCACTGTTTGGAAGGATTGCAATCAAACACATTTGAATGTGATTCAAATAAGTTTGAATTAGAAAAACATTTTTGGAGAGTCCAAAAATGTTCGGAATTTTTGTGGAGAACGGGAAAGCGATGAAAGAAATTACGGGCAAAGTTTTGGGGACCAAACTTGAAGTATAAAATACATGGAATTATTTTGCAAGTGTGTTTGAATATTAATTATAGCTCCCTAATAATATTGGGAGGATATATGTTATAAAGAGAAAATCACCATGTGCACTCCCTCGGTTTAAATGGACTGAAAATCCATGCAATTTATTTAGTTGAGTTAAGAAAAGAAATGACATGATGCAATGCACATGATGCAAAGATGAATGCAATGAACCAAACAAAACACACAAGGAAACCCGGAAACCCTGGAAGGCATCTGAAGCTCCGGTCTTGGGGCGTCACAGTAAAAGAGAGGAATTTAGGTGAAAAAGTTGTCGTGTGAAAAGATAGTTTTTAAATAAACCATGTATAATTCAAGATGAGAAGAAATTGCCACTTGTCTGCGCGTGTTGAGCCCCTTGTATTGACAAATAGGGGTGTGACCATTTATTCGGTATAAATAGCGGCGCCAGACTTGATTAGTTGTGTCTGAGGTCTTGACGACCTATTGGATGCTTTCACTGGTCCGGGCGCCTTTAGTGTGCGGCTATCGCTTGATATTTCCTTTCACTGAAATGATGCCACGTGGACCGGGCATCTTGAGTGTGAGGGAGGCGTAGTGTGGTATTGCATTAAAGCGAGCGAAAGCTTCGCGTCCGAGCAGTGCTTGATAGCCACTTTGGAACGGAGCGATGTGGAAGGTTAAATGCTCGCGACAGAAGTTACCGGAGGAGCCGAATATAACTTGTAGTAGGAGGGAGCCTGTACAACGAGCCCCTGGGCCTGGCGTTACTCCTTTAAAGGTAGTATTGCTATGGCGAATTTTTGTTAGGTCTAACCCCATCTCGCGGATTGTATCCTGATATATTAGGTTTAGACTGCTGCCACCGTCCATCAAGACTCGTGTGAAGTGATATCCATCAATTACTGGGTCTAATACCAGGGCAGCCCATCCTGTGTGTCGGATACTTGCTGAGTAATCGCGATGGTCGAAAGTGATCGGTTGAGACGACCAGTGGCAGGACTTTGCGGTGACAGGCACTTGGATATATTTTCCTGGGAGTGCCGCGTTGTTTTTTTCTTGATCACGTGTAACACGTTTACTGTTTTGACTTCTGGTGGAAATTTCTTTTGTTCCCCAGTGTCTTGCTTGGGAAGCTTGTCTTCGTCTTCACTTGGTGTATCCTCCGCCTTGTGTACGGCGTTGAGTTTGCCGGACTGCTTGAAGACCCAACATTCTCTGTGGGTATGATTAGCAGGTTTACTAGGGGGACTATGGATCTGACATACTTGGTCCAGAATTTTGTTGAGGCTGGATAGTTCATCCCTGGTGCCTTTAGAGGGCGGCTTTTGCTGACCTGGCCGAGAGCTTTTGAATCCGGCGTTTACTGTCGTGCCCTTCGTGCTGTCTTCTTTATTCCGGCGTTTGTTATTGCTGTTGCACCGTGATTTCCCATTTCCATCTCTAACTTCAGATGTACTGGGGTTGCTGGTGCTGCATCTGGCTAGCCAGCTGTCCTCACCCGCGCAAAAGCGGTTCATGAGGTTTGTTAATGCGGCCATCATTCTCGGCTTATTTTGGCCGAGGTGTCTGGCGAGCCATTCGTCACGGACGCTATGCTTAAAAGCTGCCAAGGCTTCGGCGTCCGGACAGTCGACAATCTGGTTCTTTTTAGTAAGAAACATGTTCCAAAGCTTTCGGGCTGACTCTCCGGGCTGTTGAGTTATATGACTCAAATCGTCCGCATCCGGAGGTCGGACATAAGTCCCTTGAAAATTTGCCCGAAAGGCGTCTTCGAGCTCTTCCCAACTTCCAATGGAGCTTTCGGGGAGGACTTTAAGCCAGTGACAAGCTGGTCCTTTGAGCTTGAGGGGTAAGTACTTGATGGCGTGGAGATCATCTCCTTGAGCCATATGGATATGAAGGATGTAGTCCTCAATCCATACCCCAGGGTCTGTTGTTCCGTCGTATGCCTCTATGTTTACGGGTTTGAATCCCTCTGGAAATTCATGGTCCAGCACCTCATCGGTGAAACATAGGGGGTGTGCGGCACCCCTGTAGCTGGGTGTACCGCGTTGTTCGGATGTTTGTTGTGTTGCATTGTATGCTGGGGCGCGCTTGCGTGGTCCATAGATGGATCTTGTTGCGCCGTCCTTTGGGTGCGAGCCCTCGCATGGGTCGCGTGTTGTATTGTGAGTGGCTTTGTATGCCGCTCTGTGTTGGTAGAGGGGTCGTCTATCCGGCCAGGTGGCTGCTTTGATATTTGGTTGTGGGGGGTCTGAGGCCTCCGCATCGAATTCAGGTAGCAGCTTCCGCTTTGGGTAGCTCTTGGAGGGGCGATTGTCGCCGTACCTCGCTATTGTGTTGAGTATTTTACTCCATCTGATTTGGAGTGTGTCTTGCGCAGCCTTGAACCTTTGCTTCTGCTTTTTAAGACTCCTCGCGGTGGCAACAAGCCTTTTACGGGCATTCTGCTGCTCTGGGTGCCTGTCCGGCATTATGTCGTCCGGACTATTATCCTTGATAGAATTTGTTTGTTCGGTTTGATTATCCGGATTGCCGTTGTCTGGTAGCGTTCGCCCTACTCCAGCGCTGGGTATGTGTGATCGTTATTTCTGTCGAGGCGGGATTTGGGGCGGCGCTTGCGTCGCCGCTTTGACTGCTTCTCGAGGGAACAAGCCTTTGGTGCGTCCTTCCGCTCCTCGTCGTCATCTTTTGGTGCGTCCACCATGTATACATCATATGATGAGGTGGGCGGTGGTTCTTCTTCGCCTCCCGCATCGTCGTCCATACCGTCAATGTTCTCAGAGTCGAAGTCGAGCATGTCGGTTAAATCGTCGACAGTGGCTACAAAGTGGGTGGTGGGTGGGCTTTGAATTTCTTCATCGTCCGTATCCCAACCTTGCTGACCGTAGTCCGGCCAGGGCTCTCCTGATAAAGAGAGAGACTTTAGTGTCTTCAGAATATCGCTGAAAGGCGAGTGCTGAAAGATGTCCGCGGCAGTAAACTCCATGATCGGCGCCCAGTCGGATTCGATCGGCAGGGGCGCGGAGGGTTCGGAGTCCGGAGAGGAGTCCGGCTCCTTGAGGTCACGAGTCTTGCGGAGTGCGGGGCTGGTGTTCGGCTCATTCGCCGTTGGGATCGCAGCCCCCGAGGCGGCGTCCAACCACCCATCCTTGATCGGCGCAGTTGGCTCCGAATTAAGGGTCGAAGCCGATGCGGGTGCGGCCTCCAGGGCACTGTTCGGCGGCAGAGCTAGATCATGCTCGTCGTGACAGTGCGGCGCGCTCGGCAGTGGCTCGAACCCGTCGAAGATCAAGTCCCCGCGGATGTCAGCCGTGTAGTTTAAACTTCCAAATCTGACCTGACGGCCAGGGGCATAGCTTTCGATCTGCTCCAGATGGCCAAGTGAATTAGCCCGCAGTGCGAAGCCGCCAAAGACGAAGATCTGTCCAGGGAGGAAGGTCTCACCCTGGACTGCATCGCTATTGATGATCGTAGGAGCCATCAAGCCTCACGGCGACGACACAGAGGAACTCTCAATGAAAGCACCAATGTCGGTGTCAAAACCGGCGGATCTCGGGTAGGGGGTCCCGAACTGTGCGTCTAGGCCGGATGGTAATAGGAGGCAAGGGACACAAAGTTTTACCCATGTTCGGTCCCTCTGATGGAGGTAAAACCCTACGTCCTGCTTGATTAATATTGATGATATGGGTAGTAGAAGAGTAGATCTACCACGAGATCAGAGAGGCTAAACCCTAGAAGCTAGCCTATGGTATGATTGTTGTTCTGTATGTTGTCCTATGGACTAAAACCCTCCGGTTTATATAGACACCGAAGAGGGTTAGGGTTACACAAAGTCGGTTACAATGGTAGGAGATCTACATATCTGTATTGCCAAGCTTGCCTTCCACCCCAAGGAAAGTCCCTTCCGGACACGGGACAAAGTCTTCAATCTTGTATCTTCATAGTCCAGGAGTCCGGCTGAAGGTATAGTCCGGCCTTTCGGACACCCCCTTATCCAGGACTCCCTCAATACCCAAGATGATGTTTATGTCCGAGGACTTGAGAGCTATTAAGGATGCAAGGAAGACAAGTCTATCAACAAGAATTTCGTTCCCATGGCTTACTATAGAAGTTTGCCATTTGGAACCCGGAGTTTGAATTACCATGGAAGTGGGCATGTCACAGAATGTCGTGTTATGCAATCGATCATAGTTCTCGGATATGAATGAATGAGATGCTCCAGTATATAAAAGAACAGATGCCGGATGGCAATTAACAAGGAGCGTACCAAGGACAACGTTAGGATCCTCATGAGCCTCCTCGGCTGAAACATAGTTGACATGGCCACGTGCAGTGGTGACCGGCTTGGCGTAGAATGTCTTTCCCGCTGGCTTACCACGGCCAACGGACTTTCCAGACTAATTGGGTTTGTTGTTCTGGGGACACTCTCGACTATAGTGACCCGGCTCTCCACACTTGAAACATGTCACAACATTGGGGCGTGGAGCAGCATTAGCAGCGGGGCCACCATAGGGCTTGGGCGGTGCAAACTGCTGCTTGGGACGAGGCACCTTAAAGGATGGCCTCGGAATGAACCTGGGTGGCAGTGCCGTGCTTGGAATCCACACCCGGCGCTTCTGAGATCCAGAGCCGGATGAAGAGCCAAAATCACGAGAGTGCTTGCGTGAAGCGTCATAGTCAGACTGGCCTGTCTCAGCACTGATGGCTTTATTGACCAACTTCTGAAAGGAGGTGCACTCGTGCAGACGAAGATCACGGCGAAGCTCAGGGCTAAGTCCCTTGCGGAACCTTGCCTGCTTCTTAGCGTCGGTGGATACCTCTTCAGGAGCATATCGTGCCAGATTCCGAAATTCACGGCTATATGCATCCACAGTCAGTCTTCCTTGGGTGAAATTGCAGAACTCTTCCCTCTTGCGATCTATGAGACCTTCCAGAATGTGATGCTCACGGAAAGCCTCACTGAATTCAGCCCAAGTAGTGATTTGGCCGACCGGGCGCATAGCTTCAAAATTTTCCCACCAAAGGCTAGCAGGGCCTTCGAGGTGATAGGCAGCATAAGTAACCTTATCAGCTTTGACTACGTTGGCAGAACATAGCTTGTGGGTGATGCTGCGAAGCCAGTCATCCGCGTCGAGGGGCTCGACGGAATGATTAAACTTTGGTGGGTACAACTTGATGAAGTCATTGATTGACACCAAGTCATTTCGCTGATGGCGTGCAGTGTTCTGCTCAATCCGCTCCAGCAAGCGGTTAGTCTCACGCTTGTTTCTTTCCGCCTCCAGCATCACTTCGGCCTGAGAAGGCGGGCGAGGCAGATTTTCACCCCTAGCTGCACTGGCTTCCCCCTGCTCCAGGGCAGCAGGGTTGCTGCGGGTGTTGACCATCCTAGGAGAAAACAAGACAATGGTTTAGATAAGGATGGCACAAACTTAGCAAGGAAGTGCAGAATGTAATGGATAACACGGAATGCAGAGATGTTCATCCGTATGTCATGGTAATGTAGAACTGCCATATATATACCAACGGTCATACACACCATACATAGTTTAGTACAAGCCCAGGCTACAGTACAACTATGATGAAAGACGTTACATCTCATCGGAGGCATTCCAAGCTCCTATACATTATTTGTCTACACCTCCGGAATTGAGTACACACAAAGTCATATTCCACAAGTCACGCAGGACAGTCGAGATACAACTATTACAATACTAGTGATACTACTACTAACTTAGACAGCTCCGTAGTAGTCCTCATAGAAGTCACCTCCATAGCCTGGAAGTTCAATGTGATCATCCAGGAACAGACGGTCCTGAGGAGCTTGTGGACCAAAGGGTCTAGGATGAGGTCTTGGACCAACAAACGGTGGCCTGCGGGGACCACGGGGTGGGGTGATGCCTCCCACATCACGCCAATCCACCATGTCTGGCAGAGCAGATCTCACAGGATACAGATCCCTTGTATCCATACATCCAGCTTGCACCGCAGGTGCAAACCGAGTCAAAGTGGCCCAATGATCAGCACGGGTGTTGAAAAGCTCCAGTCTCAAGGCCCGATTCTCTCGGTCCTTATCCTCGAGCATCTCGGCAGTGGTACGTGGTAGTGAGTCCTCCTGAGTGGAGTCAGCATAGATAGCCTGGAGATACCCTTGCGCTCCCGGAAGTGAAGCTGGCATACAATGGAAGTCAGTGTTCTGAAGCAGGCCAGTCCGGACTCGCATGATGGTCATCATGGAATAGGCAGCATCCTGCACAGCCATCTCAACAGTAACCTCGAGTCCATAGGAACTATCCAGGATAAGAAGGAAATATCCTGACGGTGCAGAAATATTGGCTTTGATTAAAGTCTCGGAATTGCTCTTCGATAGTGTATTCGGGATACCAACGGTAACCCGTCTCGATCATTACCCGGACTAACATAGCAGTATGACCGGGCACATCGAGGCACCGGGTCAAGTGAACCACTTGGTTTTGAGCACGAGTGGCCATCTGAAAGCACAACCACAATGCAAAGACATTAGAATTTCTAGGGAAAATTGGACAGCATAACAACTGCAAATGCTCAGAAAAAGATTTGAGACATCCACAACAGTTGCAATACCACTCAACAACATCATATCAAGGTTGTGATTCAACTGGCAACATACTAAAAGTAGTAGAAACTGTACTGAGGCTTGTAACAATAATCCTATAAGCTACTACGGATTAGTAACACGTGAACCTGACAGAAGAAGAGAGCCTAGTCCTTAACCCATGTTGAATGAGAAGAGAATGACTCAGATCAGAGGGCATAAGGCAAAGGAGTAAAAGAGCCTTACGTTCCCTCCCACAATCAATTCCCCTACATATAACT
This sequence comes from Triticum urartu, assembly GCF_003073215.2. NCBI lineage: Eukaryota > Viridiplantae > Streptophyta > Magnoliopsida > Poales > Poaceae > Triticum > Triticum urartu. The sequence goes on along the minus strand of NC_053026.1, from coordinate 412,240,228 downwards.
AAAGCATTTCTAGACTCGACATCGGCCACTTTGGCTCAACGAACCTACAGGTAGTCCGGCTCTGATGCCAACGCTGTCAGGACCCCGATTCCAAGTCACAACGATCTAGCCGGTAACACCTCATATCACATTGCGGCCTCACGCACGGTAACCCATGGGTGTCGCCTTACCATGGCCCGGGACCGTTTGCGCCTTTTGGCTCACGTATATGATAGTACCGCTAGCATCCATATGACAGAGAACCCGGGCTGACATGGCTAGTCATGAACCCAAAGCGGCACAGACCTATGGAGACAGGCATACATGAATCACATCAAGCATGTCGGTCATCAGCGTGTGAATCCGGGCTGTAGCACTGTGCTAACAGGACCCCAGGGAACCTGGGCTGTAGCAGGCTAGGCAGGACTCCGGATGTCACCGCGTGACATTTCCCCGAAGGGACAGACATAGGAACAAGGTGAAACACATGTCGGCCAGTCAAGTGTCCTGAGAAGTAGTGCTGGGCTAGCAGGACTCCGGTGAACCGGGCTGTAGCGGACTACTATGGCTCGAGGAGCACTAGACTACATTGCCCCATAAGAAAGGCTGCCAAGGATAAACAACTAGATTGTCGGATCCCACACATACCAAGCATTTCAATCATACACACAATATGCTCGATATGTGCAAATACAACATGGCATCACAACAAAACTCTACAACTCAAGTACTTTATTTAAAGGCTCTAGAGAGCCATACATAACATGTTCATACAGGTAGGGGTCACATGACCCGACACTCAAGTCATACAAGCATACAAGCACATGCGGAAGCAAATAGTCTGAGTATAGACACTAGAAAAAAAGAAGGCTTCTCGAAGCCTGTCTATCGGATTTTGGGTTCCGACAGACCCTTGAGGTTCGAACACTGGGGTGCGCGTGGAGATTTCGCCTCCTACCTACCTGCACCCCTCCGCCTTGCTAAGATCTAAGCTATCGAAAGAACAACACAAGAGACACAGGGTTTATACTGGTTCGGGCCACCGTTGTGGTGTAATACCCTACTCCAGTGTGTGGTGTGGTGGATTGCCTCTTAGGCTGATGATGATGAACAATACAAGGAAGAATAGCCTCGTGAGGGTCTGTTCTTTGCTGGGGGGACGAACTGCTAGGAGGAGTTCAGTCACCCTTCTCTCTCTCTGATTTTGATCCGGTCCTTGATCCTCGATGCTCGATCTCTACCTCTCTTCCCTGTGGGTGGCTGGTCCTATTTATAGACAATGGCCCTGGGCCTCTTCACAAATATTGAGCGGGAAGGGCGCCAACAATTGGCCATTTTGAAGGGGAACATCTGCTACACTTATCCTGACTAAAGTTGGTCCTCGCCTGCACAAATCTCTGGTGGTGACGCCGTCTTGGGCTCCACGATGACCTCCGTCTTGCAGTCCTCCTGGTCTTGGTCTTGTTGCACCGAAATGGCAACCTTTGCCTGATGCCTCGGTACTCCGTGGCTGCGCTTGCCCCCTTTGCACCAAAGGGGAAAGGAGGACACTGCGCGGGCTGGCGCCCACCTGGCGCCCTTGGTCGTCATGGCTTGCGTCACGGGCACCTCGTGAGGTACCCCACCTTGATCTCTCCGCCTCCTCGCGAGCCAGCCTGGTGAAGCCGTGCCTGAGGAAGCTCCGTGTCATCCACCCCGCGAGGCTTGGCCCCTCGCGAGGGTCTTAGGTCTGTGTTGATGAAGATGGGCCGTGCTGGGCCCCCCTTTGAGCCACGCCACAGGCCGCAGGCAGGCAAGTCTGGGGACCCCCGTTCCCAGAACGCCGACAGTAGCCCCCGGGCCCAAGGCGCGCCCGGACTTGGCCGTGCAGGGAGGCGGAAGGGCAAGAGCGAAGCGCCGCGGGCCCTAACAGCCTGCGGTCTTGGGCGCTGCGTGGCGGTTGATTGGACGTGGGCGTCTCCACTTCCCCATGGTGCCTCGGCAACTGCACGGATTGGACAAGTCCCTGCATGCAAAACGGGTCATGATTACCTGCGATCGTGGAGGTCGGCGGTTGGCCTTCGCCGGCCATAAGTACGGAACGGCGCGCGCCCTTCCAGTCCATCCCTTCTTGCTTCTCCTTCTTCCTGGTCCTTGCTCCGTCTTGTTGCGATGGCTCCGATCCGCCGGTTCTCGACGGCAGAGAAGGAAAAGGCTCCCCGAGAGGAACCAGACCCGCTCCCGCCGAAGAAACGGCTCGTCCTCCGCGGCCCGGACGAGGGGGCCCATCAGGTGGTGTCGAGGCCCTGGTGCGAGCGGCCACCGCCGGGGTTCCCGCTTCCCTTGTACGCCCACAACGAGGGCCTTGAAGGAGCTGATGCTAATTGCCACGGGCGGCGCCGCCGTCGACGCCGACGGGTCATGAAGATGTGGGTCGTCCCCCCTGGGGTCCACACCAAGGGCTCCTCCCGGGAGTTCGTGTTCCACGCCGCCATGCCTCCTTAGTCTTGGATTCGCCTTCCTCCCTTCTTCGCCTCCATCATCCCGCAGGGAGAACTCCTGGAGCTTTGGCTGCAGCACGCCAGTTGCAACACCCTCGCAACCGAGGCAGAGGTCGCGGTCATTGCCCGGGCGAGGTCTTCATGACTCGAGGCTGGAGCGAAGTCGCCCGGGTTTGTAGGAAAAGTGGCGCCTTCGCGATCCACTTGGAATACGACGGTGCTTCGGTGATGTTCTTCAAGGTCTTCGATGCGAACGGGCGCCGGCTGGAGTGCTGCCCCGGGAGAGGTGGCCGGGACCCTGCTGCGGCGAGGACTGGGCCCGCCGATCGCTCCCTTGGCGGCTCCTCAGGCGGCGGAGGCGTCGGAGGTTCCAGCGAATCCGGCGAGCTCTTTGCGACTCCGGAGACGAGCGACGACAGCTACGAGCCCCCGAGCCGGCGCCGCTCCTGGAGCAAGGCAGGCTCGTCAGGCCGTCGCCGCCTCTGATCTGGATGGGGTTGGCGCCGGTGCTTGACGGCCCACTGTTGATGATGGCATCTTTTGCAGGGGCGCGCGTAGTTAGCGTCCTTTTAGGATCTGTTCCCTGCGAGGAATCAAAGACGCGTCCCGTGGGGGCTTGTAAGGTGCATGTGATCATGTTTTGTTAATATAACCCTTGTCGTAGAATTGTGCTAGTTGCTCATTCCGTCTTAGCTCAGTTCTCCCTTTTGAACCTCACGAGGGCTTGGTGCTCTGCTGTTGGAAATATGCCCTAGAGGCAATAATAAAAGCATTATTATTATATTTCTTTGTTCATGATAATTGTCTTTATTCATGCTATAACTGTATTATCCGGAAATCGTAATACACGTGTGAATACATAGACCATAATATGTCCCTAGTAAGCCTCTAGTTGACTAGCTCGTTGATCAACAGATAGTCATGGTTTCTGGGCTATGGACATTGGATGTCATTGATAACGGGATCACATCATTAGGAGAATGATGTGATGGACAAGACCCAATCCTAAGCATAGCACAAAGATCGTGTAGTTCGTTTGCTAGAGCTTTTCCAATGTCAAGTATCTTTTCCTTTGACCATGAGATCGTGTAACTCCCGGATACCGTAGGAGTGCTTTGGGTGTATCAAACGTCACAACGTAACTGGGTGACTATAAAGGTGCATTACAGGTATCTCCGAAAGTGTCTGTTGGGTTGACACGGATCGAGACTGGGATTTGTCACTCCATATAACGGAGAGGTATCACTGGGCCCACTCGGAAAAGCATCATCATTATGAGCTCAAGGTGACCAAGTGGTTGATCACGGGATCATGCATTACGGTACGAGTAAAGTGACTTGCGGGTAACGAGATTGAACAAGGTATTGGGATACCGACGATCGAGTCTCGGGCAAGTAACATACCAATTGACAAAGGGAATTGTATACGGGGTTGATTAATCCTCGACATCGTGGTTCATCCGATGAGATCATCGTGGAGCATGTGGGAGCCATCATGGGTATCCAGATCCCGCTGTTGGTTATTGACCGGAGAGTCGTCTCGGTCATGTCTGCTTGTCTCCCGAACCCGTAGGGTCTACACACTTAAGGTTCGGTGACGCTAGGGTTATGAAGATATGTATATGTAGTAACTCGAATGTTGTTCGGAGTCCCGGATGAGATCCCGGACGTCACGAGGAGTTCCGGAATGGTCCGGAGGTAAAGAATTGTATATAGGAAGTGCTGTTTCGGCCATCGGGACAAGTTTCGGGGTTATCGGTATTGTACCGGGACCACCGGAGGGGTCCCGGGAGCCCACCGGGTGGGGCCACCTATCCCGGAGGGCCCCATGGGCTGAAATAGGAGGGAACCCAGCCCATAGTGGGCTGGGGCGCCACCCCCTATAGGCCCATGCGCCTAGGGTTTCACCACGGAGGAGTCCAAGTGGTGGAAGGCACCCCGAGGTGCCTTGGGGGGGAGGGAAACCCTCCCCTGGCCGCCGCACCTAGGAGATCTGATCTCCTAGGCTGCGCACCACCCCCCCTTGGCCCTCCTATATATAGTTGAGGAGAGGGAGGATTTCATACCTCGGCCTTTGGTGCTTCCTCTCTCCTCGTTACGTCTCTCTCGCGTAGTATAGGCGAAGCCCTGCTACTGTGACGCCCTGCATCCACCACCACGCCGTCGTGCTGCTGGATCTTCATCAACCTCTCTTCCCCCCTTGCTGGATCAAGAAAGGAGGAGACGTCATCCGTTCCGTACGTGTGTTGAACGCGGAGGCATCGTCTGTTCGGTGCTTGATCATCGGTGATTTGAATCACGTCGTGTTCGACTACATCATCCCCGTTCTTTGAACGCTTCCGCTCGCGATCTACAAGGTACGTAGATGCATCTAATCACTCGTTGCTAGATGAAATCCTAGATGGATCTTGGTGAAACGAGTAGGAAAAATTTTGTTTTCTGCAACGTTCCCCAACAGTGGCATCATGAGCTAGGTCTATGCGTAGTTCTCTTGCACGAGTAGAACACAAACTAGTTGTGGGCGTTGATTTTGTTCAATATGCTTGCCGTTACTAGTCTTATCTTGATTCGGCGGCATCGTGGGATGAAGCGGCCCGGACCGACCTTACACGTACTCTTACGTGAGACAGGTTCCACCGACTGACATGCACTAGTTGCATAAGGTGGCTAGCGGGTGTCTTTCTCTCCTACTTTAGTCGGATCGGATTCGATGAAGAGGGTCCTTATGAAGGGTAAATAGCAATTGGCATATCACGTTGTGGTCATTGCGTAGGTAAGAAACGTTCTTGCTAGAAACCCATAGCAGCCACGTAAAACATGCAAACAACAATTAGAGGACGTCTAACTTGTTTTTGCAAGGGTATGCTATGTGATGTGATATGGCCAAAAGGATGTGATGAATGATATATGTGATGTATGAGATTGATCATGTTCTTATACAAGGAATCACGACTTACATGTCGATGAGTATGACGGTGACAAGGATGATCATGGAGCCCCAAGATGGAGATCAAAGGAGCTATGTGATATTGGCCATATCATGTCACTATTATTATTTGATTACATGTGATGTTTATCATGTTTTGCATCTTGTTTACTTAAAACGACGGTAGTAAATAAGATGATCCCTTACAACAATTTCAAGAAGTGTTCGCCCCTAACTGTGCACCGTTGCTACAGTTTGTCGCTTCGAAGCACCACGTGTTAATCGGGTGTGATAGATCCTTTCGTTCACATACAACGGGTGTAAGAAGTTTTACACATGCAAAAACACTTAGGGTTAACTTGACGAGCCTAAGCATGTGAAGACATGGCCTCGGAACACAGAGACCGAAAGGTCGAACACGAGTCGTATGGAAGATACGATCAACATGGAGATGTTCACCGACGATGACTAGTCCGTCTCATGTGTTAATCGAACACGGATTAGTTGACTTGGATCGTGTAAACACTTAGATGACTAGAGGGATGTCTAATCTGAGTGGGAGTTCATTAATAATTTGATTAGATGAACTTGATTATCATGAACTTAGTCTAAAATCTTTACAATATGTCCTGTAGATCAAATGGCCAACGTTGTATTCAATTTCAACGCGTTCCTAGAGAAAACCAAGCTGAAAGACGATGGCAGCAACTATACGGACTGGGTCCGGAACCTGAGGATCATCCTCATAGCTGCCAAGAAAGATTATGTCCTACAAGCACCGCTAGGTGATCCACCCGTCCCACAGAACCAAGACGCTATGAACGCTTGGCAGACACGTACTGATGACTACTCTCTCGTTCAGTGCGGCATGCTTTACAGCTTAGAACCGGGGCTCCAAAAGCGTTTTGAGAGACATGGAGCATATGAGATGTTCGAAGAGCTAAAAATGGTTTTTCAAGCTCATGCCCGGATCGAGAGATATGAAGTCTCCGATAAGTTCTTTAGCTGTAAGATGGAGGAAAATAGTTTTGTCAGTGAGCACATACTCACTATGTCTGGGTTACATAACCGCTTGACTCAGCTGGGAGTTAATCTCCCGGATGACGCGGTCATTGACAGAATCCTCCAGTCGCTTCCACCAAGCTACAAGAGCTTTGTGATGAACTTCAATATGCAGGGGATGGTAAAGACCATTCCTGAAGTATTTGCTATGCTGAAATCAGCAGAGGTAGAAGTCAAGAAGGAACATCAAGTGTTGATGATGAATAAAACCACTAAGTTCAAAAAGGGCAAGGGTAAAAAGAACTTCAAGAAGGACGGCAGGAAGTTGCTGTGCCTGGCAAGCAAGCTGTCGGGAAGAAGTCAAAGAATGGACCCAAGCCTGAGACAGAGTGCTTTTATTGCAAAGGGAAGGGTCACTGGAAGCGGAACTGCCCCAAACACTTAGCGGATAAGAAGGCCGGCAACACCAAAGGTATATTTGATATACATGTGATTGATGTGTACCTTACCAGTACTCGTAGTAACTCCTGGGTATTTGATACCGGTGCCGTTGCTCATATTTGTAACTCACCGCAGGAGCTGCGGAATAAACGAAAACTGGAAAAGGACGAGCTGACGATGCGCGTCGGGAATGGTTCCAAGGTCGATGTGATCGCCGTGGGCACGCTACCTCTACATTTACCTACGGGATTAGTTATAAACCTCAATAATTGTTATTTAGTGCCTATATTGAGCATGAACATTGTATCAGGATCTCGTTTAATACGAGATGGCTACTCATTTAAATCCGAGAATAATGGTTGTTCTATTTATATGAGAGATATGTTTTATGGTCATGCTCCGATAGTCAATGGTTTATTCTTAATGAATCTCGAGCGTATTACTACACATGTTCATAGTGTGAGTACCAAAAGATGTAAGGTTGATAATGATAGTCCCACATACTTGTGGCACTGCCGCCTTGGTCACATAGGTGTCAAACGCATGAAGAAGCTCCATGCAGATGGACTTTTGGAGTATCTTGATTATGAATCATTTGACACGTGCGAACCATGCCTCATGGGTAAAATGACCAAGACTCCGTTCTCAGGAACAATGGAGCGAGCAACCAACTTATTGGAAATCATACATACTGATGTGTGTGGTCCAATGAGTGTTGAGGCTCGCGGTGGCTATCGTTATGTTCTCACCCTCACTGATGACTTAAGTAGATATGGGTATGTCTACTTAATGAAACACAAGTCTGAAACCTTTGAAAAGTTCAAGGAATTTCAGAGTGAGGTTGAAAATCAACGTGACAGGAAAATCAAGTTTCTACGATCAGATCGTGGAGGAGAATACTTGAGTCACGAATTTGGCACACACTTAAGAAAATGTGGAATAGTTTCACAACTCACGCCGCCTGGAACACCTCAGCATAATGGTGTGTCCGAACATCGTAATCGCACTCTATTAGATATGATGCGATCTATGATGTCTCTTACCGATTTACCGCTATCTTTTTGGGGCTATGCTTTAGAGACTGCCGCATTCACTTTAAATAGGGCTCCGTCGAAATCCGTTGAGACGACACCGTATGAATTATGGTTTGGGAAGAAACCTAAGCTGTCATTTCTAAAAGTTTGGGGATGCGATGCTTATGTCAAGAAACTTCAACCTAAAAAGCTCGAACCCAAGTCGGAAAAATGCGTCTTCATAGGATACCCTAAAGAAACTTATGGGTATACCTTCTACCTCAGATCCGAAGGCAAGATCTTTGTTGCCAGGAATGGATTCTTTCTAGAGAAAGAGTTTCTCTCGAAAGAAGTAAGTGGGAGGAAAGTAGAGCTTGATGAAGTATTACCTCTTGAACCGGAAAATGGCGCAACTCAAGAAAATGTTCCTGAGGCGCCTGCACCGACTAGAGAGGAAGTTATTGATGATGATCAAGATACTTCTGATCAAGCTCCTACTGAAATTCGAAGGTCCACAAGGACACGTTCCGCACCAGAGTGGTACGGCAACCCTGTCTTGGAAATCATGTTGTTAGACAACAGTGAACCTTCGAACTATGAAGAAGCGATGGCAGGCCCGGATTCCGACAAATGGCTAGAAGCCATGAAATCCGAGATAGGATCCATGTATGAAAACAAAGTATGGACTTTGACTGACTTGCCCGTTGAACGGCGAGCCATAGAAAATAAATGGATCTTCAAGAAGAAGACAGACGCGGATGGTAATGTGACCATCTATAAAGCTCGTCTTGTCGCTAAGGGTTATCGACAAGTTCAAGGGGTTGACTACGGTGAGACTTTCTCACCGGTAGCGAAGCTGAAGTCCGTCCGAGTCATGTTAGCGATTGCCGCATTCTATGATTATGAGATATGGCAAATGGACGTCAAAACGGCATTCCTTAATGGTTTCCTTAAGGAAGAGTTGTATATGATGCAGCCGGAAGGTTTTGTCGATCCTAAGAATGCTAACAAGGTGTGCAAGCTCCAACGCTCGATTTATGGGCTGGTGCAAGCATCTCGGAGTTGGAACATTCGCTTTGATGAGATGATCAAAGCGTTTGGGTTTACACAGACTTATGGAGAAGCCTGCGTTTACAAGAAAGTGAGTGGGAGCTCTGTAGCATTTCTCATACTATATGTAGATGACATACTTTTGATGGGAAATGATATAGAACTCTTGGACAGCATCAAGGCCTACTTGAATAAAAGTTTTTCAATGAAGGACCTTGGAGAAGCTGCTTATATATTAGGCATCAAGATCTACAGAGATAGATCAAGACGCCTCATAGGTCTTTCACAAAGCACATACCTTGATAAGATTTTGAAGAAGTTCAAAATGGATCAGTCCAAGAAAGGGTTCTTGCCTGTTTTGCAAGGTATGAAATTGAGCTCAGCTCAATGTCTGACCACGGCAGAAGAGATAGAAGAGATGAGTGTCATCCCCTATGCCTCAGCCATAGGTTCTATTATGTATGCCATGCTGTGTACCAGACCTGATGTAAACCTTGCCGTAAGTTTGGTAGGAAGGTACCAAAGTAATCCCGGCAAGGAACACTGGACAGCGGTCAAGAATATCCTGAAGTACCTGAAAAGGACTAAGGAAATGTTTCTCGTTTATGGAGGTGACGAAGAGCTCGTCGTAAAGGGTTACGTCGACGCTAGCTTCGACACAGATCTGGATGACTCTAAGTCACAAACCGGATACGTGTATATGTTGAATGGTGGAGCAGTGAGCTGGTGCAGCTGCAAGCAGAGCGTCGTGGCGGGATCTACATGTGAAGCGGAGTACATGGCAGCCTCGGAGGCAGCACATGAAGCAATATGGGTGAAGGAGTTCATCACCGACCTAGGAGTCATACCCAATGCGTCGGGGCCAATCAAACTCTTTTGTGACAACATTGGAGCTATTGCACTTGCCAAGGAGCCCAGGTTTCACAAGAAGACAAGGCACATAAAGCGTCGCTTCAACTCCATTCGTGAAAATGTTCAAAATGGAGACATAGAGATTTGTAAAGTACACACGGACCTGAATATAGCAGATCCGTTGACTAAACCTCTCCCTAGGGCAAAACATGATCAACACCAGAATTCCATGGGTGTTCGATTCATCACAATGTAACTAGATTATTGACTCTAGTGCAAGTGGGAGACTGTTGGAAATATGCCCTAGAGGCAATAATAAAAGCATTATTATTATATTTCTTTGTTCATGATAATTGTCTTTATTCATGCTATAACTGTATTATCCGGAAATCGTAATACACGTGTGAATACATAGACCATAATATGTCCCTAGTAAGCCTCTAGTTGACTAGCTCGTTGATCAACAGATAGTCATGGTTTCCTAGCTATGGACATTGGATGTCATTGATAACGGGATCACATCATTAGGAGAATGATGTGATGGACAAGACCCAATCCCAAGCATAGCACAAAGATCGTGTAGTTCGTTTGCTAGAGCTTTTCCAATGTCAAGTATCTTTTCCTTTGACCATGAGATCGTGTAACTCCCGGATACCGTAGGAGTGCTTTGGGTGTATCAAACGTCACAACGTAACTGGGTGACTATAAAGGTGCATTACAGGTATCTCCGAAAGTGTCTGTTGGGTTGACACGGATCGAGACTGGGATTTGTCACTCCATATAACGGAGAGGTATCACTGGGCCCACTCGAGCATAGCACAAAGATCGTGTAGTTCGTTTGCTAGAGCTTTTCCAATGTCAAGTATCTTTTCCTTTGACCATGAGATCGTGTAACTCCCGGATACCGTAGGAGTGCTTTGGGTGTACCAAACGTCACAACGTAACTGGGTGACTATAAAGGTGCACTACAGGTATCTCCGAAAGTGTCTATTGGGTTGACATGGATCGAGACTGGGATTTGTCACTCCGTATGACGGAGAGGTATCACTGGGCCCACTCGGTAATGCATCATCATAATGAGCTCAAAGTGACCAAGTGTCTGGTCACGGGATCATGCATTACGGTACGAGTAAAGTGACTTGCCGGTAACGAGATTGAACAAGGTATTGGGATACCGACGATCGAATCTCGGGCAAGTAACATACCGATTGACAAAGGGAATTGCATACGGGGTTGCTTAAATCCTCGACATCGTGGTTCATACGATGAGATCATCAGACCATAATATGTCCCTAGTAAGCCTCTAGTTGACTAGCTCGTTGATCAACAGATAGTCATGGTTTCTGGGCTATGGACATTGGATGTCATTGATAACGGGATCACATCATTAGGAGAATGATGTGATGGACAAGACCCAATCCTAAGCATAGCACAAAGATCGTGTAGTTCGTTTGCTAGAGCTTTTCCAATGTCAAGTATCTTTTCCTTTGACCATGAGATCGTGTAACTCCCGGATACCGTAGGAGTGCTTTGGGTGTATCAAACGTCACAACGTAACTGGGTGACTATAAAGGTGCATTACAGGTATCTCCGAAAGTGTCTGTTGGGTTGACACGGATCGAGACTGGGATTTGTCACTCCATATAACGGAGAGGTATCACTGGGCCCACTCGGAAAAGCATCATCATTATGAGCTCAAGGTGACCAAGTGGTTGATCACGGGATCATGCATTACGGTACGAGTAAAGTGACTTGCCGGTAACGAGATTGAACAAGGTATTGGGATACCGATGATCGAGTCTCGGGCAAGTAACATACCAATTGACAAAGGGAATTGTATACGGGGTTGATTAATCCTCGACATCGTGGTTCATCCGATGAGATCATCGTGGAGCATGTGGGAGCCATCATGGGTATCCAGATCCCGCTGTTGGTTATTGACCGGAGAGTCGTCTCGGTCATGTCTGCTTGTCTCCCGAACCCGTAGGGTCTACACACTTAAGGTTCGGTGACGCTAGGGTTATGAAGATATGTATATGTAGTAACTCGAATGTTGTTCGGAGTCCCGGATGAGATCCCGGACGTCACGAGGAGTTCCGGAATGGTCCGGAGGTAAAGAATTGTATATAGGAAGTGCTGTTTCGGCCATCGGGACAAGTTTCGGGGTTATCGGTATTGTACCGGGACCACCGGAGGGGTCCCGGGAGCCCACCGGGTGGGGCCACCTATCCCGGGGGCCCATGGGCTGTAGGGGGCAGCCCATAGTGGGCTGTTGGGCGCGGCACCCCCCTATAGGCCCATGCGCCTAGGGTTTCACCACGGAGGAGTCCAAGTGGTGGAAGGCACCCCGAGGTGCCTTGGGGGGGAGGGAAACCCTCCCCTGGCCGCCGCACCTAGGAGATCTGATCTCCTAGGCTGCGCACCACCCCCCCTTGGCCCTCCTATATATAGTTGAGGAGAGGGAGGATTTCATACCTCGGCCTTTGGTGCTTCCTCTCTCCCTCGTTACGTCTCTCTCGCGTAGTATAGGCGAAGCCCTGCTACTGTGACGCCCTGCATCCACCACCACGCCGTCGTGCTGCTGGATCTTCATCAACCTCTCTTCCCCCCTTGCTGGATCAAGAAAGGAGGAGACGTCATCCGTTCTGTACGTGTGTTGAACGCGGAGGCATCATCCGTTCGGTGCTTGATCATCGGTGATTTGAATCACGTCGTGTTCGACTACATCATCCCCGTTCTTTGAACGCTTCCGCTCGCGATCTACAAGGTACGTAGATGCATCTAATCACTCGTTGCTAGATGAACTCCTAGATGGATCTTGGTGAAACGAGTAGGAAAAATTTTGTTTTCTGCAACGTTCCCCAACATCTGCGCCGACAGGTCCCAGTCCCAAGGCGGCTTTAGCCGTCGCTGGTATGCCAGGTTGCGATGCCGTGGTCAAGGCCAGGAGGTGAGCTACCCGGAGTCCGGTAAGAGCCCCTGAGTCGCGATGCTCAGGAGGTCCCCTTTGGCGCTCAAGAAGTCGTCGTTCGGTGAGAAAGGAGAGCGGCGTCGCTAACACGGGATTGCATTAGGTGCGGGGATGGTGCCACGGTAGCTGGTGCTTCCGGGTGGTGACTTATCTCGAGAATCATGGGTCGCTCTCTGGTGTGTCGCCGGGTCCGTGCATCGGCAGGCGTGAGGTTGCTCGGCGAGGTCCTCGCATGTCCCTCCCCTCTCGCCTTTGCTCCCCTTTCTGCTCTACGTCCTCGGGTCCCGGCCCTCGAGCGAGTCTCAGCCGTCGCTGGTATGCCAGGTCGTGATGCCGTGGACAAGGCCAGAGGGTGAGGGCTGGAGAGCCAGTAGGAGCCCTGAGTCGCGATGCTCAGGCACCCCCCCCCTTTAACGTGCAAGCGGTTCGCGCGGATGAGAGTGAAGGAGACACCGCAAGGGCCTCGCCTGACGCGGCTCCTTTAGGAGATCCTGTAAACCCATCATAGAAAGAATGAGGGGTTGCCATGACAATTGACAGTCAGCCGTTGGTTGCTTCGGAGGGGTGATGAGGCACTGAAGGCTTGACGAGGCGGCGCCATGCGGGGCTGCCGCGGCCAGAGCTCAGCCATTCAGGTTTGTCGGCGTTGCAGGGACGGACCCATGCTCAAGCGTCGTGCTGTTTGGGAGCAGTTCCGTCAGTTGGCGTCAGTTGAGCGGGCAACTAGGTCAAACACATTAGCCGCGAAGGAGTGGATTCATTCAAATAGATGCTGGGAAGGCGGACATCACTGGGTCAGGCCCGAGCGACTTGGGGATGATGCAGCCCGAGGGGCGCCCCCAACAAAGTAAGCTAACAACATGAAATAAAAGGGATACATGCCGCAGGGACGGACCCACACGGCCTGGGAATAATGCAGCCCTGGGGGCGCTCCTAGCTGGAAATGAAACTTGAAAGATGTCACCTGATGATGTTGAGGACGAAGGACTGTTGGTGTAGCAGACTCGGTGGGCTGCGGAAGCCGATCCTCACGAGCCCTCGGGCCTAGGGTCCTCGGGAGGCTCCGGAGGCGCTGGTGGCTCCTCACGGACCATCTCTATCTCCGCCAGGGCTGCGGAACACCTGGCCTCTTGTGCCTCCATGATGCCCCTCATGAGGCGCTGGTACGTGGTAGCCGCGTTCGGCAAGCCGTAAGGCATGCGAACATAGCTGTGGGGTGGACCTTCGCAGCGCCCCACTCGCGAGGGCCAGAGGCGCTCCAGAGAGGCGACTCGATTGAGCCCTAGTATGTCGGTGCAGACACGCAGCCCACCATCCTCGCCTGGATGGGGAGCCACTGCTGGTAGGCGGCGGCCACCTTTCATGACTCTTGACTCCTGTAGCTCCTGAATGGCCTTGCTGACGAACTCCTGAGGGTCTGGCTCTCCTTGCCTTACTCCTTCTTGAGGGAAACGTGCTTTGAAACACGCCTCCATGTGGTGCCCAAGCGCCTCCCTCGTGACCCTAGCCAGGTCGGTGGCCCTCCAGGGGAGAGCCCCCGAGCCCTGCCTGAGGAGGGCGCTGGGCGCGCTTTCCTATGCGATGGAAGGAGGTTCCCCCTGGGCAGGCGCGGGCCTAGAGGGGCCTGCCTCCTGAGGGGCCTGGCCGGACGATGTCTTCTTCTTCTTGGGGGCGGTCTCGGGAAGCCTCCTGCTTCCGCGATCCGGGTCTTCCGTGACGCAGCCTGAAAGGCTCGCTCCAGGGAACACACCGCGTCCTTCTCTTCACAGGGCACCGTGATGACTCCACCACTTCCTGGCATCTTGAGGACGTTGTAGCCGTGGTGAGTTACGGCCATGAACTTGGCCAGCGCTAGGTACCCAAGGATGGCGTTGTACGGCAAGCGAATGTGAGTGACGTCGAAGTCGATGAGCTCGGTGCGGTAGTTGTCGCGTGCCCCGAAGGTGACAGGGAGGCGGACCTGCCCAATCGGGACCGTGGAGCCGTCGGTGACTCCAGAGAAAGGCTTGGTTGGCTGAAGCTAGCTGTAGGGTACTTGGAGATTGTTGAATGTTTCCACGGACAGGACATTGAGCCCTGCCCCGCCATAGATGAGGGTCCTGGTGACCACCACGTTGCTGATGATTGGGGAACAAAGCATCGGGAGGACTCCGGCTGTAGCCGCACACTTGAGCTGATCTGCTGAGCTGAACGTGATGGCGCACGCCGACCACCTGAGAGGGTGCGTGGCTTCGAGCTTGGGGAGGACTACATTCACTTCGCGGGCGAACTGCTTGAAGATGCGTTGAGAGGCTGGGGCTTGAGCCCCGCCCAGGATGCAGGCGATCGCACGCGGCTCCTGGAAGCCCCCAGCCCCTCGTCCTGGTGGCGGTCCTCGTTTCTCCTTGGCTGCGGCGGCAGCGGAGGGAGGCCTGCGTTGCCTTGCTGGCGATCCTCACGAGGCTGATCCCTCCAGTCTCCCTCACGAGGCGGATCTTGCCAGCGATCCTCGCGAGGTTGATCGCGCCACCCTTGGCGCGGGCCACGGTCTTCCCAGCGTCCTGCGTTCCTTCCTCCTCCTCGACCGTAGCCCCGGTCACTGCGGTCGGGGCAATGGCCGATCCTTCCTTCTCGCACGGCTCGGAGCTCTTGACATTCGTTGGTGTTGTGGGTGTGGAGGTCGTGGTACACATAGTATCGACTGCCCTTGGAAGGTTCGGGCTGATCTCTACCCCGCTTGGTGTCTGGTTCTGCCACGAGCACGGCAGCCCCCTTGCGCTTCACATCCTTGGCCTTGGGCTTCTTCTCTTCTGGGTCTGCGGCAGGCAGCTCGAGGAGGGAGAGACGCCCTTCCTCAGCCCTGGCGCACTTGGTTGTCAAGTTGAACAGCTCCAAGGAAGTGCACAGGTCTTCATGCATCGCCATCTCCTCCTTCATCTTGACATCGCGAATGCCGTCGGAGAAGGCTGAGATGATGGCCTCCTCAGTCACCTTGGGAATCTTGAGGCGTGCGTTGTTGAAGCGCTGGATGTACTTCTACAGGGTCTCCTCGGGTTGTTGCTTGATGCGGCGCATGTCGCTCACGGCAGGTGGCCGATCGCGAGTACCTTGGAAGTTGGCGATGAAGCGGGTGCGCATCTCGTCCCAGGAGGAGATCATGCCTGGAGCCAGGTTCAGGAGCCAGGTGCGGGCCCCATCCTTGAGCGCCATGGGAAACCAGTTCGCCATGACCTTCTCTTCTCCGTTGGCAGCTTCGATGCCCAGCTCACAGAGCTGGAGGAACTCCGCAGGGTCGGCCGTGCCGTCGTAACGAGGAGGCAGGTCTGGCTTGAACTTGCCGGGCCACGCGACGCTGCGTAGCTCGGTGGTGAAGGCACAGCAGCCTGCTGTGGCCACGGGAGGCCTTGGGTGACGGAAAGCTTGGTCTTGCATGTCCCCACGCGCTGCAGCTAGGAGCAGCGCGGGGTCTTGACGTGCGGGAGCAGGAGCATGGTCGCGACGTGCTAGAGCAGGGAGCGCCCGGGCAGCTTCTTGCGGGCGAGGGACTTCTTGGCAGCTCTGCTCTTGCCGCGCTGGCACCTGACGGAGCGGGTTCCGCCCAGGGGCCACGCGCCTTGGAGCCATGGCGCCTTCTTGAGGAGGAGGCGGCCGGGGCGCCGCCGGAGCCTCGTCGCCCGCGCGGGGCGGGGTGCGGTGCAGCGGAACGGACGATGCAGGAGAGCCCCCTGCGGCGCGGACGAGCTCGGCGACGCAGTCGAACCATTCTACGTAGACGTCGTTGACGGGACGGTAGCTCAGGAGCTCGTTTGCCGCGATGAGCGCAAATCGAGCATCCATGGGTGCGCGGAGCGCGCGGGACGAAGAAGCAGCTGGGGTGAGCGAGGGAGTAGCGGTGCGGCCGTCTTGCCGCACTGACGGATGCTGAGACAACGCTTGCTGCTCGTCCCCCGCCGGGCCGGTGGCGGCGTTGACGGCAGATGACGGGGAACGGCGAGGACGCCCGCCGATAGGAGCCGTCTGGGCGACGCGGGAAGCGAGAGCGGCCCGGCGCTCGGCGCGGGCCCGACGAGCGTCAGACATGTGCACGATGGTCGGAGGAGAACGGGGTGGTGGAAGACGAATTCCGGCGCACCCCTACCTGGCGCGCCAAATGTCGGATTTCGGGTTCCGGCAGACCCTTGAGGTTCGAACACTAGGGTGCGCACGGAGATTTCGCCTCCTACCTACCTGCACCCCTCCGCCTTGCTAAGATCTAAGCTATGGAAAGAACAACACAAGAGACACAGGGTTTATACTGGTTCGGGCCACCGTTGTGGTGTAATACCCTACTCCAGTGCGTGGTGTGGTGGATTGCCTCTTAGGCTAATGATGATGAACAATACAAGGAAGAACAGCCTCGCGAGGGTCTGTTCTTTGCTGGGAGGGACGAACTGCTAGGAGGAGTTCAGTCACCCTTCTCTCTCTCTGATTTCGATCCGGTCCTTGATCCTCGATGCTCGATCTCTACCTCTCTTCCCTGTGGGTGGATGGTCCTATTTATAGACAATGGCCCTGGGCCTCTTCCCAAATATTGAGCGGGAAGGGCGCCAACAATTGGCCATTTTGAAGGGGAACATCTGGTACACTTATCCTGACTAAAGTTGGTCCTCGCCTGCACAAAGCTCTGGTGGTGACGCCGTCTTGGGCTCCACGATGACCTCCATCTTGTAGTCCTCCTGGTCTTGGTCTTGTTGCACTGAAATGGCAACCTTTTCCTGATGCCTCGGTACTCCGTGGATGCGCTTGCCCCCTTTGCACCAAAGGGGAAAGGAGGACACTGCGCGGGCTGGCGCCCTTGGTCGTCATGGCTTGCGTCACGGGCACCTCGTGAGGTACCCCACCTTGATCTCTCCGCCTCCTCGTGAGCCAGCCTGGTGAGGCCGTGCCTGAGGAAGCTCCGTGTCGTCCGCCCCGCGAGGCTTGGCCCCTCGCGAGGGTCTTGGGTCTGTGTCGATGAAGATGGGCCGTGCTGGGCCCCCCTTTGAGCCACGCCGCAGGCCGCAGGCAGGCAAGTCTGGGGACCCCCGTTCCCAGAACGCCGACACCTGTCTATCTACATAGGGCCCTCCAGGCCAGGATCACCACCTGGTGCTAGTCACTCGTCGACATCAAGGTCTATGTAGAACCCATCGGAGGGGGAGGTGTTGTCGTCTGGAAAATAGTAATTAAGCAACATGAATACCAAAGGTACTCAGCAAGTCTTACATCAGAACCTACTATACATGCTCGTTCTCAAGAAGGTGGTGGAGTTATTGCAGCAAGCCAGCTTTGACTCTTGGCTAAGCTATCCTACGAGACACCACTAATAAAATAGTTTTCGCACACGAGTCCACTACTCACCAACACAATACTCCACCGGGGATCCTCCCTCATCATCCTACGAGAGGGCCATCCTCGGTACTCACACTTATCTTGAGTCTTTTAGTAGTATCCATTAACTTGTCTATGAATTGTATAGGCAACCAAGTAGTCCTTTACCACGGACGCGGCTATACGAATAGTTTTATACCCTGCAGGCGTGTACTTCTTCATACACGCTTTCACCACTTACCGCCGTTTACACGACATGTACTCGGCAACCTTCAAGCGGAAGCCCAACGAGGGTGTCGTCCAACGGCCTACCTAAACACTCAAGCTCTAGTCCAGGTTTATCACCTATCCAGGTTCCATCCGCAGGGAGTCCGGCCGAGGTTTCCACATACGGCCCCGAACGATGTGAACAGGGTTCCCGAGACACCAAACGGGTGACTCGGTCCACCGTGCCACGGTGTATCTACCGCAACATAGCCCACCCCTAGGGTCAGCGCTACGCACGGCCGCCAACACATAACCTACAAACACAGAAACTATTTGCAACTCCTGGACAGAGTACTAGGGTGATTAAGAAGCCGAGAGGGTCCATTGGTTTCGGGCCCAATGTATGGTAGTAACTGAATCTTAAATCACACATACAGATCTCAGTTCTTAGGGACGGCCTCAATGAAACAACCCACCATGTACTCCTACATGGCCTCTCATCGATACCTTTACCAAAACATGTTCAACACATCCCTCACATTACCGACATAATCATTTCACTCTAGCCCATCACCCAGATGAACCAGACCTGACACAACTCTAAGCATAGCAGGCATAGCAAGGTAGGAATCACATACATGGCTCAATCAACTCCTACACATGCTAGTGGGTTTCATCTAGTTACTGTGGCAATGACAGGTCATGCAGAGGATAAGGGTTCAACTACCGTAGCACACAGCAGTTTGAATCGCGTTGTCTTAATGCAGTAAACAAGAGCAGAAGCGAGAACATGGGTTTGTATCGGAATGATCAATGGGTTGCTTGCCTGATGTAGTGGTAGTAGGGTACTGCTCTTCAGACGGATACTCGCGGGGTTATCCTCGGAGGCAGAACCTACCATGAAAGACACACCGAAACATAATCAACACATGACAATATGCAACAATATGATGCATGCTATGACATGGCAAAATGAATGTGTCTTGGCCTAATGCAAGCTAAAACAGAAAGGAATGAACTCATTTGAATCAAAGATTCAAATGTTAGTTCATTTAACATAGCCTTATTACTGCATTATCTTATTTTGCTTAAACATCAAGGTTAACTTGTTTTGTCATGCATGAAACCATTACAGATGGATAGATTGAATTTTTCTGATCATTTTTCATATAAAATTTGTTTGATTTGGAGCTATGGTTGATTTTCTATGATTTTTAGAAGATTTGGCTATTTTCTGGAATTTCCTATTAAAGAATAAATCCAGAAAAGGATTTACTGCGTCAGCATTGCGTCAGAGTGACGTCAGGGGTCAACGGGCCGGTCCAGGTCAAACCTGACCAGTGGGACCCGCGTGTCAGTAGTTAATTAACTAACTAATTTTTGATTAGTGCTAATCTAAGTTAATTAGCTGGGCGGTCCCACGTGTCAGAGACTCAGGGGAGGTCAACCTGGGCCCACACAGGGTCAAACAGGGGCAAACTTGCCGGCGTTTAGCCGCCGGCGAGGCCAGACGCGGCGGAGCAGCGCGGGTTTTGCACTCCGGCGACCAAAAGGACGGCGGAGACCATCTACGTGATGCAGGGAGTGAGCCGCGTCGAGTGGTGGCAGTGGGTGGAGCTGGGGTGGCCAGAAATGACGATGGCGTCGAGCCGGGCGGCGGCCGGAGCTCGGGTGAGCTCGGACTCGTTGCCAGGGGGCACGGAGAGGCACGTGGGTTAGTGCGTTGAGCTCCTGGGGGTGCGGTAGGGCTAGTGGACAGGGTGGCGCGGCCATTGGGTGGCCGGAGCCTCGTCGGCGACGAGCTCCGCAGCGGCGCGTGCGGGTGAGCTACGTGCAGTCACTACGGGGCTCGAGAGTGGGAACGGAGAGGGTGGGGAGGTAGCTGAGCTCACGGGGGTCACGTGGAGTCAGTCGGCGAGGTCGGGGACGAGCTGATGCGGCGGGGACAGCGAAGGGGATCTCCGGTGGCCGGAGTTGGGGAAGACGGGGTCAGGGCGATTCCAGAGCAGGCGAGCGCTCGGGGCTCGGCCTGCTCGATGTAGTCGACGACGGCGGGGCTGGTGGACACACTGGCGCGGCGCGAGGACAGCGGAGGGCGCGGCTACGACGACGGTGCGGCGGCAGGGGCATCGGCCATGGTGGGGAACGGCGAGGGAGAGGCGTTGGGGACGAATGGAGAGGTCCAGGGGGTCGGGGCGACGACGTGGAGGCGTTCGCGGCGTCGAGGTGGTGGCCAGGTGAAGCAGGGAAGCAGGGAGGTGGTGTGACGAGCTCCTGTGCTCGCCGTCGAGCACATGTTCGCCTCGCTGGCTAGGCGAAGCAGCTGCGTGGAGCGGCTGCTGGGCCGGGCCAGCTAGGTGGGCCGGCTGGTGGGCTAGGTGGGCTGCTTCAGGTAAGTTCCTTTCTCACTCTTTTTCTGTTTTTTATTTATTCTATTATTTCTGTAACTTCACGGATTTATTAAAAATGCCAGGGCATTTCCAAAAATCATAAAATTAATCATGGCTACTGCTTAGAATATATCCAACAGCAAACATTTTAGTTTATGATTATTTGAGCATTTAAAATATTTTATAGCGTTTAAATGCCCAAATGCAAATACTATAAGAATTAATCCAATGACCTTAAGATGTCCTAGAAAAATGTGCACCATTTTTGTCAAAGGTTTTAACCCAAAACAAAAAGGGTGGGCTTTTTAGAAGGGCATTTCAGGTTCATTGGAAAAGTTTTTAGTAAACCCTAGTTGTTCCAGGGGGGTGCTGGGGGTTATGTCATCCCCATTTCAAATTTAAAATAAATTTAAACATGATACACATGTTCAACCAATCCTAATGCATGACTAACACAGGGATGTGACACCTAAGCACCGCTACGATACGATCGAGGTGGATTATGATGGAGGGGGGCACCGCACACGGCTAAGAGATCAAGAGATCAATTGTTGTGTCTATGGGGTGCCCCCTGGCCACGTATATAAAGGAGTGGAGGAGCGGAGGGGCCGGCCCTCTCTATGGCGCGCCCTAGGGGAGTCCTACTCCCACCGGGAGTAGGATTCCCCCTTTCCTAGTAGAACTCTTCCAAGTAGTAGGAGTAGGAGAGAAGGAAGGAGGGGGCGCAGCCCTTCCCCCTAGTCCAATTCGGACTAGGCCTTGGGGTGGGCGTGCGGCCTGCCTCTCTCTCTTTCCCGTCAAGCCCAATAAGGCCCACACACTTCCCGGCGAATTCCCGTAACTCCCCGGTACTCCGATAAATACCCGAATCACTCGGAACCTTTCCGATGTCCGAATATAGTCGTCCAATATATCGATCTTTACGTCTCGACCATTTCGAGACTCCTCATCATGTCCCCGATCTCATCCGGGACTCCTAACTACCTTCGGTACATCAAAACACATAAACTCATAATATAACCGTCATCGAACTTTAAGCGTGCGGACCCTACGGGTTCGAGAACTATGTAGACATGACCGAGACACGTCTCCGGTCAACAACCAATAGCGGAACCTGGATGCTCATATTGGCTCCTACATATTCTACGAAGATCTTTATCGGTCAAACCGCATAACAACATACATTGTTCCCTTTGTCATCGGTATGTTACTTGCCCGAGATTCGATCGTTGGTATCTCAATACCTAGTTCAATCTCATTACCGGCAAGTCTCTTTACTCGTGCCGTAATACATCATCCCGCAACTAACTCATTAGTTGCAATGCTTGCAAGGCTTATAGTGATGTGCATTACCGAGTGGGCCCGGAGATACCTCTCCGACAATCGAAGTGACAAATCCTAATCTCGAAATACGCCAACCCAACAAGTACCTTCGGAGACACCTGTAGAGCACCATTATAATCACCTAGTTACGTTGTGACGTTTGGTGGCACACAAAGTGTTCCTCCGGTAAACGGGAGTTGCATAATCTCATAGTCATAGGAACATGTATAAGTCATGAAGAAAGCAATAGCAACAAACTAAACGATCAAGTGCTAAGCTAACGGAATGGTTCAAGTCAATCACATCATTCTCCTAATGATGTGATCCCGTTAATCAAATGACAACTCATGTCTATGGTTAGGAAACATAACCATCTTTGATCAACGAGCTAGTCAAGTAGAGGCATACTAGTGACACTCTGTTTGTCTATGTATTCACACATGTATTATGTTTCCGGTTAATACAATTCTAGCATGAATAATAAACATTTATCATGATATAAGGAAATAAATAATAACTTTATTATTGCCTCTAGGGCATATTTCCTTCAGTCTCCCACTTGCACTAGAGTCAATAATCTAGTTCACATCGCCATGTGATTTAATACCAATAGTTCACATCACCATGTGATTAACACCCATAGTTCACATCGACATGTGACCAACACCCAAAGGGTTTACTAGAGTCAATAATCTAGTTCACATCGCTATGTGATTAACACCCAAAGAGTACTAAGGTGTGATCATGTTTTGGTTGTGAGAGAAGTTTAGTCAATGGGTCTGCCACATTCAGATCCGTAAGTATTTTGCAAATTTCTATGTCAACAATGCTTTGCACGGAGCTACTCTAGCTAATTGCTCCGACTTTCAATATGTATCCAGATTGAGACTTTGAGTCATCTGGATCAGTGTCTAAACTTGCATCGACGTAACCCTTTACGACGAACCTTTTGTCACCTCCATAATCGAGAAACATATCCTTATTCCACTAAGGATAATTTATACCAATGTCCAGTGATCTACTCCTAGATCACTATTGTACTCCCTTGCCAAACTCAGGGCAGGGTATACAATAGGTCTGGTACACAGCATGGCATACTTTATAGAATCTATGGCTGAGGCATAGGGAATGACTTTCATTCTCTCTCTATCTTCTGTCGTGGTCGGGTTTTGAGTCTTACTCAACTTCACACCTTGTAACACAGGCAAGAACTCCTTCTTTGACTGTTCCATTTTGAACTACTTCAAAATCTTGTCAAGGTATGTACTCATTGAAAAACTTATCAAGCGTCTTGATCTATCTCTATAGATCTTGATGCTCAATATGTAAGCAGCTTCACTGAGGTCTTTCTTTGAAAAACTCCTTTCAGACATTCCTTTATGCTTTGTAGAATAATTCTACACTATCTCCGATCAACAATATGTCATTCACATATACTTATCAGAAATGTTGTAGTGCTCCCACTCACTTTCTTGTAAATACAGGCTTCACCGCAAGTCTGTATAAAACTATATGCTTTGATAACTTATCAAAGCGTACATTCCAACTCCGAGATGCTTGCACCAGTCCATAGATGTTTCGTTGGAGCTTGCATATTATGTTAGTACCTTTAGGATTGAGAAAACCTTCTAGTTGCATCATATACGACTCTTCTTTAATAAATCCATTAAGGAATGCAGTTTTGTTTATCCATTTGCCAGATTTCATAAAATGCGGCAATTGCTAACGTGATTCGGACAGACTTAAGCATATATACGAGTGAGAAACTCTCATCATAGTCAACACCTTGAACTTGTCGAAAACCTTTTTGCGACAATTCTAGTTATGTAGATAGTAACACTACTATCAGCGTTCGTCTTCCTCGAGAAGATCCATTTAATCTCAATGGATCGCCGATCATTGGGCAAGTCAATCAAAGTACATACTTTGTTCTCATACATGGATCTCATCTCAGATTTCATGGCCTCAAGCCATTTCACGGAATCTGGGCTCATCATCGCTTCCTCATAGTTCGTAGGCTCGTCATGGTCAAGTAACATGACCTCCAGAACAGGATTACCGTACCACTCTGGTGCGGATCTCACTCTGGTTTACCTACGAGGTTTCGGTAGTAACTTGATCTGAAGTTACATGATCATCATCATTAGCTTCCTCACTAATTGGTGTAGTAGTCACAAGAATAGATTTCTGTGATGAACTACTTTCCAATAAGGGAGTAGGTACAGTTACCTCATCAAGTTCTACTTTCCTCCCACTCACTTCTTTCGAGAGAAACTCCTTCTCTAGAAAGGATCCATTCTCAGCAATGAATATCTTGCCTTCGGATCTGTGATAGAAGGTGTACCCAACATTTTCTTTTGGGTATCCTATGAAGAAGCACTTCTCCGATTTGGGTTTGAGCTTATCAGGTTGAAACTTTTTCACATCAGCATTGCAACCTCAAACTTTAAGAAACGACAGCTTAGGTTTCTTGCCAAACCATAGTTCATACAGTGTCGTCTCAAGGATTTAGATGGTGCCCTATTTAATGTGAATGTAGCTGTCTCTAATGCATAACCCCAAAACGATAGTGGTAAATCGGTAAGAGGCATCATAGATCACACCATATCTAATAAAGTACGGTTACGACGTTCGGACACACCATTACACTGTGGTGTTCCAGGTGGCATGAGTAGTGAAACTATTTCACATTGTTTTAACTGAAGGCCAAACTCGTAACTCAAATATTTTACTTCTGCAATCATATCGTAGAAACTTTTATTTTTGTTACGATGATTCTCCACTTCACTCTGAAATTCTTTGAACTTTTCAAATGTTTCAGACTTGTGTTTCATCAAGTAGATATACTCATATCTGCTCAAATCATCTGTGAAGATCAGAAAATAATGATACCTGTCGCGAGCCTCAATATTCATCAGACCACATACATCAGTATGTATGATTTCCAACAAATCTGTTGCTCACTCCATTGTTCTAGAGAACGGAGTCTTAGTCATCTTGCCCATGAGGCATGGTTCGCAAGAATCAACTGATTCATAATCAAGTGATTCCAAAAGACCATCAACATGGATTTTATGTTGGAAATATGCCCTAGAGGCAATAATAAAATGATTATTATATTTCCTTGTTCATGATAATTGTCTATTATTCATGCTATAATTGTATTATTCGGAAATCGTAATACATGTGTGAATACATAGACCATAATGTGTCCCTAGTGAGCCTCTAGTTGACTAGCTCGTTGATCAACAGATAGTCATGGTTTCCTGGCTATGGACATGGGGATGTCATTGATAACGGGATCACATCATTAGGAGAATGATGTGATGGACAAGACCCAATCCTAAACATAGTACAAGATCGTATAGTTCGTTTTCTAGAGTTTTTCCAATGTCAAGTATCATTTCCTTAGACCATGAGATCGTGTAACTCCCGGATACCGTAGGAGTGCTCTGGGTGTACCAAACGTCACAACGTAACTGGGTGACTATAAAGGTATACTACGGGTATCTCCGAAAGTGTCTGTTGGGTTGACATGGATCAAGACTGGGATTTGTCACTCCGTATGACAGAGAGGTATCTCTGGGCCCACTCGGTAATGCATCATCATAATGAGCTCAAAGTGACCAAGTGTCTGGTCAGGGGATCATGCATTACGGTATGAGTAAAGTGACTTGCCGGTAACGAGATTGAACGAGGTATTGGGATACCAACGATCGAATCTCGGGCAAGTAATGTACCGATTGACAAAGGGAATTGTATACGGGGTTGCTTGAATCCTCGACATCGTGGTTCATCCGATGAGATCATCGAGCAGCATGTGGGAGCCAACATGGGTATCCAGATCCCGCTGTTGGTTATTGACCGGAGAGCCGTCTCGGTTATGTCTACATGTATCCCGAACCCGTAGGGTCTAGACACTTAAGGTTTGATGACGCTAGGGTTGTAGAGATATGAATATGCAGTAACCCGAAAGTTGTTCGGAGTCCCGGATGAGATCCTGGACGTCACGAGGAGTTCCGGAATGATCCGGAGGTGAAGAATTATATATAGGAAGTGAAGTTTCGACCATCGGGAGAGTTTCGGGGGTCACCGGTATTGTACCGGGACCACCGAAAGGGTCCCGGGGGTCCACCGGGTGGGGCCACCCATCCGGGAGGGCCCCATGGGCCAAAGTGGGGAGGGGAACCAGCCCATAGTGGGCTGGTGCGCCCCCCTTGGCCCACCCCATGCGCCTAGGGTTGGGAACCCTAGGGTGGGGGGGCGCCCCACCTGGCTTGGGGGGCACTCCACCCCTTGGCCGCCGCCTCCCCCTAGGAGATCCCATCTCCTAGGGCCGGCGCACCCCCTAGGGGGCCACACCCTTGAGTCTTGGCGCCTCCCTCTCCCCTGCTACACCTCTCCCTCGCGCAGTATAACGGCGAAGCCCTGCTGCGGTGACCCCCTGCATGCACCACCACGCCGTCGTGCTGCTGGATCTTCATCAACCTCTCCTTCCCCCTTGCTGGATCAAGAAGGAGGAGACGTCACGCTGACCGTACGTGTGTTGAACGCGGAGGTGCCGTCCGTTTGGCTCTAGGATCTCCGGTGATTTGGATCACGTCGAGTACGACTTCCTCATCCCCGTTCTTTGAACGCTTCCGCGCGTGATCTACAAAGGTATGTAGATGCAATCCGATCACTCGTTGCTATATGAACTCATAGATGGATCTTGGTGAAACCGTAGGAAAATTTTTGTTTTCTGCAACGTTCCCCAACATTTTATTCATGCGCTTTACACCAATATGACCTAAATGGCAGTGCCACAAATAAGTTGCACTACCATTATTAACTTTGCATATTTTGGCTTCAATATTATGAAAATGTGTATCACCACGATCGAGATCCAACAAACCATTTTCATTGGGTGTATGACCATAGAAGGTTTTATTCATGTAAACAGAACAACAATTATTCTCTAACTTACATGAATAACCGTATTGCAATAAACATGATCCAATCATATTTATGCTCAATGCAAACACTAAATAACATTTATTTTAGGTTTAACACTAATCCCAAAAGTATAGGGAGTGTGCGATGATGATCATATCAATCTTGGAACAATTTCCAATACACAACATCACTTCACTCTTAACTAGTCTCTATTCATTCTGCAACTCCCGTTTCGAGTTACTATTCTTAGCAACTGAACTAGTATCAAATACTGAGGGTTCCTATAAACATTAGTAAAGTACACATCAATACCATGTATATCAAATATACCTATGTTCAATTTGCCATCCTTCTTATCCGCCAATTACTTGGGGTAGTTCCGCTTCCAATGACCAGTCCCTTTGCAGTAGAAGCACTCAGTTTTAGGCTTAGGTCCAGACTTGGGTTTTTTCACTTGAGCAGCAACTTGTTTGCCGTTCTTCTTGAAGTTCCCCTTTCTTCCCTTTGCCCCTTTACTTGAAACTAGTGGTTTTGTTTACCATCAACACTTGATGCTTTTCTTGATTTCTACCTTCGTCGATTTCAGCATCACGAAGAGCTTGGGAATCGTTTCCGTTATCCCTTGCATATTATAGTTCATCACGAAGTTCTACTAACTTGGTGATGGTGACTAGAGAATTCTGTCAATCACTATTTTATCTGGAAGATTAACTCCCACTTGATTCAAGCGATTGAATTATCTAGACAATCTGAGCACATGCTCACTGCTTGAGCTATTCTCCTCCATCTTTTAGCTATATAACTTGTTGGAGACTTCATATCTCTCAACTCGGGTATTTACTTGAAATATTAACTTCAACTCCTGGAACATCTCATATGGTCCATGACGTTCAAAACGTCTTTGAAGTCCCGATTCTAAGCCGTTTAAGCATGGTGCACTAAACTATCAAGTAGTCATCATATTGAGCTAGCCAAATGTTCATAACATATGCATCTGCTCCTGCAATAGGTTTGTCACCTAGCGGTGCATCAAGGACATAATTCTTCTGTGCAGCAATGAGGATAAACCTCAGATCACGGATCCAATCTGCATCCTTGCTACTAACATCTTTCAACTTAGTTTTCTCTAGGAACATATCAGAAATAAAACCAGGGAGCTAAACGCGAGCTTTTGATCTACAACATAGATATGCTAATACTACCAGGACTAAGTTCATGATAAATTTAAGTTCAATTAATCATATTACTTAAGAACTCCCACTTAGATAGACATCCCTCTAATCCTCTAAGTGATCACATGATCCATATCAACTAAACCATGTCCGATCATCACGTGAGATGGAGTAGTTTCAACGGTGAACATCACTATGTTGATCATATCTACTATATGATTCACGCTCGACCTTTTGGTCTCCGTGTTCCGAGACCATATCTGTTATATGCTAGGCTCGTCAATTTTAACCTGAGTATTCCGCGTGTGCAACTGTTTTCACCCGTTGTATTTGAACGTAGAGCCTATCACACCCGATCATCACGTGGTGTCTCAGCACGAAGAACTTTCGCAACAGTGCATACTCAGGGAGAACACTTGTACCTTGATAATTAGTGAGAGATCATCTTATAAAGCTACCATTGAACTAAGCAAAATAAGATGTATAAAAGATAAACATCACATGCAATCAAAATATGTGACATGATATGGCCATCATCATCTTGTGCCTTTGATCTCCATCTCCAAAGCATCGTCATGATTTCCATCATCACCGGCACGACACCATGATCTCCATCATATTGATCTATATCAATGTGTCGTCACATGGTCGTCTTGCCAACTATTGCTCTTGTAACTATTGCTATCGCATAACGATAAAGTAAAGCAATTATTTGGCACTTGCATCTTATGCAATAAAGAGACAACCATAAGGCTTCTGCCAGTTGCCGATAACTTCAACAAAACATGATCATCTTATACAACAACTTATATCTCATCACGTCTTGACCATATCACATCACAACATGCCCTGCAAAAACAAGTTAGACATCCTCTACTTTGTTGTTGCAAGTTTTACATGGCTGCTACGGGCTGAGAAAGAACCGTTCTTACCTACGCATCAAAACCACAACGATAGTTTGTCAAGTTAGTGATGTTTTAATCTTCTCAAGGACCGGGCGTAGCCACACTCGGTTCAACTAAAGTTGGAGAAACTGACACCCGCTAGTCACCTGTGTGCATAGCACGGCGGTAAAACCAGTCTCGCATAAGCGTACGCGTAATGTCGGTCCGGGCCGCTTCATCCAACAATACCGCCGAACCAAAGTATGACATGCTGGTAAGCAGTATGACTTATATCGCCCACAACTCACTTGTGTTCTACTCGTGCATATGACATCTACACATAAAACCTGGCTCTGATGCCACTGTTGGGAACGTAGTAATTTCAAAAAATTCCTACGCACACGCAAGATCATGGTGATGCATAGCAATGAGAGGGGAGAGTGTGTCCACATACCCTGATACGTCCATTTTTCATCATGCTTTTATATCGATATTTATTGCATTATGGGCTGTTATTTCACTTTATGTCACAATACTTATGGCTATTCTCTCTTATTTTACAAGGTTTACATAAAGAGGGAGAATGCCGGCAGCTGGAATTCTAGGCTAGAAAAGGAGCAAATATTAGAGACCTATTCTGTGCAACTCCAAAAGTCCTGAAACTCCACGAAACGTCTTAAAATAAATAAAGAAAAATCCTCGCAAAAGATGAAGGCCAGGGGGCCCACACCCTTCTCACGAGGGTGGGGGCGCCCCCCCCCTAGGGCGTGCCCCCTACCTCGTGGGCCCCCTGATGGCTCTCCGACGTCCATCTTCTCCTATATGAGGTCTTTCTATGAGAAAAAAAGAGGAACTTTTTGGAACGAGACTCCGCTGCCACGAGGCGGAACCTTGGCGGATCCAATCTAGATCTCCGGCAGAGCTGTTCTGCCGGGGAAACTTCCCTCTCGGAGGGGGAAATCATCACCATCGTCATCACCAACGCTCCTCTCATCGGGAGAGGGCAATCTCCATCAACATCTTCACCAGCACCATCTCATCTCCAAACCCTAGTTCATCTCTTGTATCCAATTCTTGTCTCAAAGTCCAGGATTGGTGCTAGTAGGTTGCTAGTAGTGTTGATTACTCCTTGTAGTTGATGCTAGTTGGTTTAATTGGTGCAAGATCATATGTTCAGATCCTATATGCATATTATTACCCCTCTGATTAAGAACATGAATATGCTTTGTGAGTAATTACGTTCGTTCCTGAGGACAAGGGAGAAGTCTTGCTATGAGTAGTCATGTGAATTTGGTATTCGTTTGATATTTCGATAAGATGTATGTTGTCTAGCCTCTAGTGGTGTTATGTGAACGTCGACTACATAACACTTCACCATTATTTGGGCCTAGAGGAAGGCATTGGGAAGTAATAAGTAGATGATGGGTTGCTAGAGTGACAGAAGCTTAAACCCTAGTTTATGCGTTGCTTCGTAAGGGGCTGATTTGGATCCATATGTTTCATGCTATGGTTAGGTTTACCTTAGTACTTTTGTTGTAGTTGCGGATGCTTGCAATAGAGGTTAATCATAAGTGGGATGCTTGTTCAAGTAAGAACAGCACCCAAGCACCGGTCCACCCACATATCAGAGTATCAAAGTATCGAACGTGAAGCATATGAACATGATGAAAACTAGCTTGACGATATTCCCATGTGTCCTCGGGAGCGCTTTTCCTATTATAAGAGTTTGATCCGGCTTGTCCTTTGCTACAAAAGGATTGGGCCACCCTGCTGCACTTCATTTACTTTTGTTACTTGTTGCTCGTTACAATTTATCCCATCACAAAACTATCTGTTACCACTTATTTCAGTACTTGCAGAGAATACCTTGCTGAAAACCGCTTATCATTTCCTTCTGCTCCTCATTGGGTTCGACACTCTTACTTATCAAAACGGCTACGATAGATCCCCTATACTTGTGGGTCATCAAGACTCTTTTCTGGCACCATTGCCGGGGAGTGTAGCGCCTTTGGTAGGTGGAATTTGGTAAGGAAAATTTTATATAGTGTGCTGAAATTTACTGTCACTTGTTACTATGGAAAGTAATTCTCTGAGGGGCTTGTTCGGGGTATCTTCACCCCATCCAGTAGAGCAAAGAGTTGCTCCTCAACCTACTGAACCTATTGAAAATGAAACTCCTTTTGAATTTCCTTCGGCTATGATGGAAAAACTGCTAGCTAACCCTTTTACAGGAGATGGAACAAAGCATCCTGATGAGCACTTAATAAATGTGGATGAAGTCTGTGGATTATTTAAGCTTGCAGGTATACCCGATGATGTTGCTAAGAAGAAGGTCTTCCCTTTATCTTTGAAGGGAGACGCATTGATATGGTATAGGCTATGTGATGATATGAGATCATGGGACTATAAAAGATTGAAGTTGGAATTTCATCAAAAGTATTACCCTATGCATCTTGTTCATCGTGATCGCAATTATATATATAATTTCTGGCCTCGCGAAGGAGAAAGCATCGCTCAAGCTTGGGGGAGGCTTAAATCAATGTTATATTCATGCCCCAATCATGAGCTCCCAAGAGAAACAATTATGCAAAGTTTTTATGCTCGGCTTTCTGAAAACAATCGACCATGCTCGATACTTCTTGTGCTGGCTCTTTTATGATGAAGACTATTGAATTCAAATGGAATTTATTGGATAGAATTAAACGCAACTCTGAAGATTGGGACCTCGACGAAGGTAAAGAGTCAGGTATGACACCTAAGTTTGATTGTGTTAAATCATTTATGGATACCGATATTTTCCGTAAGTTTAGCACTAAATATGGACTTGACTCTGAGATAGTAGCTTCTTTCTGTGAATCTTTTGCTACTTATGTTGATCTCCCTAAGGAGAAGTGGTTTAAATATCATCCTCCCATAGAAGTAAAAGTAGCTGCACCTATTAAAGTTGAAGAAATGACTGTCACTTATAATGATCCTATTATTCCTACTTCTTATGTTGAGAAACCACCTTTCCCTGTTAGAGTAAAGGATCATGCTAAAGCTTCAACTGTTGTTCGTAAAAGAAATATTAGAACTTATACACCTCCTGAGCAATTTAAAGTAGAACCTAAAATTTCTATTGTTAAAGATCTCTTATCTGATAATATTGATGGGCATGTTATTCAGTTCGAAGGTGAAACAACTAGAATTGCTAAACCTTGTGCTAAAGATAAACATAGACCTGTGGTAGGCGTGCCTGTTATTTCCGTTAAAATAGGAGATCATTGTTATCATGGCTTATGTGATATGGGTGCTAGTGCTAGTGTTATACCTCATGACTTATACAAAGAAATTATGCATGATATTGCACCTGTTGAGTTAGAAGATATTGATGTCACAATTAAACTTGCTAATAGAGATACTATTTCACCAATTCGAATTGTTAGAGATGTTGAAGTCTTGTGTGGGAAAACTAAATATCCTGCTGATTTTCTTGTTCTTACTTCCCCACAAGATAGCTTTTGTCCCATTATATTTGGTAGACCCTTCTTGAACACTGTTAATGCTAAGATAGACTGTGAAAAGAATGTTGTTACTATTGGATTGCATGATATGGTTCATGAGTTTAATTTCTCTAAATTTAGTAAACAACATCGTGAGGAAGAATTACCTAGTAAGGATAAAATTATTGGTCTTGCTTCTATTGCCGTACCTCCTAGTGATCCTTTAGAACACTATTTGCTAGACCATGAAAATGATATGTTCATGAATGAAAGAAGGGAAATAGATGAAGTATTCTTTAAACAGAAACCTATTCTGCATCACAATTTGCCTGTTGAAATTTTAGGGGATCCTCCTCCATCCAAGGGTGATCCCGTGTTTGAGCTTAAACCTCTGCCTGATAATCTTAAATATGCTTATCTTGATGAAAAGAAGATATATCCTGTTATTATTAGTGCTAACCTTTCAGAGCATGAAGAAGAAAGATTATTGAAAACTCTAAAGAAGCATCGTTCTACTATTGGATATACTCTTGATGATCTTAAGGTCATTAGTCGCACTCTATCTCAACATAAAATAAATTTGGAAGCAAATGCCAAACCAGTTCGTGATCCTCAATGACGTCTGAACCCTAAAATGAAAGAAGTGGTAAGAAAAGAAATACTAAAGCTTCTGGAGGTAGGTATAATCTATCTTGTTGCTGATAGTGAGTGGGTAAGTCCTGTCCATTGTGTCCCTAAGAAGGGAGGTATTACTGTTGTTCCTAATGATAAAGATGAATTCATTCCACAAAGAATTATCACAGGTTATAGGATGGTAATTGATTTCCGCAAATTAAATAAAGCTACTAAGAAAGATCATTACCCCTTACCTTTTATTGATCAAATGCTAGAAAGATTATGCAAACACACACACACTATTGCTTTCTAGATGGTTATTCTGGTTTCTCTCAAATACCTGTGTTGGCTAGAGATCAATCAAAGACTACTTTTACATGCCCTTTTGGTACTTTTGCTTATAGACGTATGCCTTTTGGTTTATGTAATGCACCTGCTACCTTTCAAAGATGCATGATGGCTATATTCTCTGAATTTTGTGAAAAGATTTGTGAGGTTTTCATGGATGACTTTTCCGTCTATGGTTCCTATTTTGATGATTGTTTGAGCAATCTTGATCGAGTTTTGCAGAGATGTGAAGAAACTAATCTTGTCTTGAATTGGGAAAAGTGCCACTTTATGGTTAATGAAGGTATTGTCTTGGGGCACAAAGTTTCTGAAAGAGGTATTGAAGTTGATAAAGCCAAGGTTGATGTTATTGAAAGATGACATGTCCCAAGGACATCAAAGGTATAAGAAGTTTCCTTGGTCACGCCAGATTTTACAGGAGGTTCATTAAGGACTTCTCAAAAATTTCTCGGCCTCTGACTAATTTATTGCAAAAAGATATACCATTTGTCTTTGATGATGATTGTGTAGAAGCATTTGAAATACTTAAGAAAGCATTAGCCTATGCACCTATTGTTCAGCCACCTGATTGGAATTTACCCTTTGAAATTATGTGTGATGCTAGTGATTATGTTGTAGGTGTTGTTCTAGGGCAAAGAGTTGATAAGAAATTAAATGTTATTCATTATGCTAGTAAGACTCTAGACAATGCTCAAAGAAATTATGCTACTACTGAAAAAGAGCTTTTAGCAGTTGTATTTGCTTGTGATAAGTTCAGACCTTATATTGTTAATTCTAAAGTAACTATTCACACTGATCATGCTGCTATTAAATACCTTATGGAAAAGAAAGATGCTAAACCTAGACTTATTAGATGGGTTCTCTTGCTACAAGAATTTGATTTGCATATTGTTGATAGAAAAGGAGCTGAGAACCCCGTTGCAGACAACTTGTCTAGTTTAGAAAATATTCTTGATGACCCACTACCTATTAATGATGAATTTCCTGATGAACAATTAAATGTTATAAGTACTTATCGTAGTACTCCATGGTATGCTGATTATGCCAATTATATTGTTGCTAAGTTTATACCACCTAGCTTCACATACCAGCAAAAGAAAAAGTTCTTCTATGATTTGAGACATTACTTTTGGGATGACCCACATCTTTATAAAGAAGGAGTAGATGGTGTTATTAGACGTTGTGTACCTGAGCATGAATAGGAACAGATCCTACGCAAGTGTCATTCCGAGTCTTATGGAGGACACCACGCTGGAGATAGAATTGCACATAAGGTACTGCAATTTGGTTTTTATTGGCCTACTCTCTTCAAGGATGCCCATAAGTTTGTCTTGTCTTGTGATGAATGTCAAAGAATTGGTAATATTAGTAGACGTCAAGAAATGCCTATGAATTATTCACTTGTTATTGAACCATTTGATGTTTGGGGCTTTGATTATATGGGACCTTTTCCTGCCTCTAATGGATACACACATATTCTAGTTGCTGTTGATTACGTTACTAAGTGGGTAGAAGCTATTCCAACTAGTAGTGCTGATCATAACACTTCTATTAAAATGCTTAAAGAAGTTATTTTTCCGAGGTTTGGAGTCCCTAGATATTTAATGACTAATGGTGGTTCACACTTTATTCATGGTGCCTTCCGTAAAATGCTTGCTAAATATGATGTTAATCATAGAATTGCATCTCCTTATCACCCACAGTCTAGTGGTCAAGTAGAGTTGAGCAATAGAGAGCTCAAATTAATTTTGCAAAAGACTTAATAGGTCTAGAAAGAATTGGTCTAAGAAACTTGATGATGCATTATGGGCATATAGAACTGCATATAAAAATCCTATGGGTATGTCTCCGTATAAAATGGTCTATGGAAAAGCATGTCACTTACCTCTGGAACTAGAACATAAGGCATATTGGGCTATTAAAGAGCTTAACTATGATTTTAAACTTGCCGGTGAGAAGAGGTTATTTGATATTAGCTCACTTGACGAATGGAGAACCCAAGCTTATGGAAATGCCAAGTTGTTTAAAGAAAAAGTTAAAAGATGGCATGACAAAAGGATACAAAAGCGTGAGTTTAATGTAGGTGATTATGTATTGCTATACAACTCTCGTTTAAGATTTTTTGCAGGAAAACTTCTCTCTAAATGGGAAGGCCCCTACGTTATCGAGGAGGTCTATCGTTCCGGTGCCATAAAAATCAACAACTTTGAAGGCACAAATCCGAAGGTGGTAAACGGTCAAAGAATTAAACATTATATCTCAGGTAATCCCATAAATATTGAAACCAATATTATTGAAACCGTAACCCCGGAGGGATACATAAGGGACACTTATCGGAACGTTTCAGACTCCGAAAAGGAATAAGTATGTGGTACGGTAAGTAAACCGACTCCAAAACAGTTTTTAAGGCAATATTTCTCCGTTTTGGAATATTTAGAAAAATAGAAAAATAAGTAGTAGTCCGGGAAGGACACGAGGGCCTCACGAGGGTGGTGGGCGTGCCCTACCCCCTGGGCACGCCCCCCTACCTCGTGAGCACCTTGTGTGCTTTCTGGACTCCGGTTTCTTGCACATTACGTATTTTGGTCGGTAAAAATTCATTATATAACCTCCCGAAGGTTTTTACTCCCGTATCACGCAAAAATCTCCTGTTTTTGTTTCAAGCTGTTTTTTCTGACAGATCTAGGTTATCATGACGGCCCCAAGCGCCTCCAAGGACAAGTTCTTTGAGAAGGTCATCAACCCTTACCTCGCGCAGGTGCTGTGACACCCTCAAACCATTGAGTTGCGTGATGGGTTGCTGCACATCCGCGATGAAGAGGGACCAAAGGGGACCGGAAGCATGGAGACGAGGCTCGAAGCAGTGGAGCAAAAAGTTTTCAAGTGCCAAAGGATGGTTGAGCATGGAATTAACGCTAGCCATATGATGCTCGCGGAGTTCACTAACAACTACGAGGCGGATGCCAAGAACACCGAGGAGGCCATCTTCAAGCTACATGAGAAGATCGAGCACCTCCAAGCCCAAGTCTATGACCTTCAAAACCAAAACTGTGAGTATGAATATAGATTCAAAAGAATGAGTTTTGCTGCAGATTTGAGGATTCCGGAGACTCGATCATCTTTCTATGATGGTGAACCTATGCCCTGGAAGATGGATGACAAGCCCGCATCATCAACAACACCTCCACCGTCTCCTCCAACAAAGAAGAATTGAGTATCTGGGTATGGGCACTCCCCTTGGCAACTGCCAAGCTTGGGGGAGGTGCCCCAGTATCGTATCACAATCACAACTCCTATCTTTACCGTTTTTCTTAGTTCGATCTTATTAGTAGTATCTTGATCTAGTAGAATAAACTTTATGGCATGATCTAGTTTTGAGTTTTGCTTTATGATCATTCTATGTAATCGAGTCTGTGAGCTATATATAATAAAGATTAGTGTTGAGTCAAGGGGTTGATTGTTTTTCCATAATCTTGGGTGAATAAAAGAAAGAAGAAAAGAATAAAAAGAAACAAAAAGTTCATATTGATCTTATTGAGAGTAATGACTAAACATAGAAAGAGTATGATGATTAAAAGTTGTTGGGAGTTGGCAGACATAGCTTTGGGCATTGTTGCAATTAATAGGAAGTAATAAGGAAAGAGAGGTTTCACATACAGATATATTATCATTGACATCTTTTATGATTGGGAGCACTCATTAAAATATGACATACTAAAGAGTTGATGTTGGACAAGGAAGACAATGTAATGAGTTATGTATTTCTTATATCTGAGATAAAGTATGTTGTCATGGTTCCTCTAACTTGTTGAGCTTGCCTTTCCCCCTCATGCTAGCCAAATTCTCAGCACCAAGTAGAAATACTACTTGTGCTTCCAAAATCCCTAAACCAGTTTTGCCATGAGAGTCCACCATATCTACCTATGGATTGAGTAAGATCCTTCAAGTAAGTTGTCATCGGTGCAAAGCAATAAAAAATGCTCTAAATATGTATGATTGATTGGTGTGGGAGAAATAAGCTTTATACGATCTTGTGATGTGGAAGTAATAAAAGTGACGGACTGCATAATAAAGGTTCATATCACAAGGGGCAATATAAAGTGACGTTCTTTCGCATTGAGATTTTATGCATCCAACCATAAAAGCGCATGGCAACCTTTGCTTCCCTCTGCGAAGGGCCTATCCTTTATTATTATCTTCTACCTTATGCAAGAGTCACGGTGATCTTCACCTTTCCTTTCTCATTTTATCCTTTGGCAAGCTCAGCACGTTGGAAAGAACATGATATATATATATATATATCTAATTGGATGTAGGGGAGCATGAACCATTATTGTTGACATTACCCTTGAGGGAAAAGGTTGTGGGGCAAAACTATAAGCCCCTATCTTTCTTTGTGTCTGATTAAAACTCCGTAATCACAAGTATTGCGTGAGTGTTAGCAATTATGGAGGACTAAATGATAGTTGAGTATGTGGACTTCCTTTTTAGCTCTGACATAGACTCTTTCCGATGTTATGATAAATTGCAATTGCTTCAATGACTGAGATTATAGTTTGTCGGAGCCTAATAAGGTTTATGATTTATACTTTTGCATTGTGAATAGATCATCACTTGAACATAAGTAATCATATGACAAAATCTATATAGGTTGTTGTTATGAGAATAATCATGATGCCTTCATGTCCGTATTTTATTTTTATCGACGCCTCTACCTCTAAACATGAGGACATATTTATTGTTATCGGCTTTTCGCTTGAGGACAAGCGAGCTCTAAGCTTGGGGGAGTTGATACGTCCATTTTGCATCATGCTTTTATATCGATATTTATTGCATTATGGACTATTATTTCACTTTATGTCACAATACTTATGGCTATTCTCTCTTATTTTACAAGGTTTACATAAAGAGGGAGAATGCCGGCAGCTGGAATTCTAGGCTGGAAAAGGAGCAAATATTAGAGACCTATTCTGCACAACTCCAAAAGTCCTGAAACTCCACGGAACGTCTTAAAATAAATAAAGAAAAATCCTCGCGAAAGATGAAGGCCAGGGGGGCCACACCCTTCTCACGAGGGTGGGGGGCGCCCCCCCCCCCAGGGCGCGCCCCCCTACCTCATGGGCCCCCTGGTGGCTCTCCGACATCCATCTTCTCCTATATGAGGTCTTTCTATGAGAAAAAAAAGAAGAGGAACTTTTCGGGACGATACTTCGCTGCCACGAGGCGGAACCTTGGCGGATCCAATCAAGAGCTCCGGCAGAGTTGTTCTGCCGGGGAAACTTCCCTCTCGGAGGGGGAAATCATCACCATCGTCATCACCAACGCTCCTCTCATCGGGAGAGGGAAATCTCCATCAACATTTTCACCAGCACCATCTCATCTCCAAACCCTAGTTCATCTCTTGTATCCAATTCTTGTCTTCAAGTCCGGGATTGGTGCTAGTAGGTTGCTAGTAGTGTTGATTACTCCTTGTAGTTGATGCTAGTTGGTTTAATTGGTGGAAGATCGTATGTTCAGATCCTATATGCATATTATTACCCCTCTGATTATGAACATGAATATGATTTGTGAGTAATTACGTTCGTTCCTGAGGACAAGGGAGAAGTCTTGCTATGAGTAGTCATGTGAATTTGGTATTCGTTTGATATTTCGATAAGATGTATGTTGTCTAGCCTCTAGTGGTGTTATGTGAACGTCGACTACATAAAACTTCACCACTATTTGGGCCTAGAGGAAGGCATTGGGAAGTAATAAGTAGATGATGGGTTGCTAGAGTGACAGAAGCTTAAACCCTAGTTTATGCGTTGCTTCGTAAGGGGCTGATTTGGATCCATATGTTTCATGCTATGGTTAGGTTTACCTTAATACTTTTGTTGTAGTTGCGGATGCTTGCAATAGAGGTTAATCATAAGTGGGATGCTTGTTCAAGTAAGAACAGCACCCAAGCACCGGTCCACCCACATATCAAATTATCAAAGTATCAAACGTGAATCATATGAACGTGATGAAAACTAGCTTGACGATATTCCCATGTGTCCTCGGGAGCGCTTTTCCTATTATAAGAGTTTGATCCGGCTTGTCCTTTGCTACAAAAGGATTGGGCCACCCTGCTACACTTTATTTACTTTTGTTACTTGTTGCTCGTTACAATTTATCCTATCACAAAACTATCTGTTACCACTTATTTCAGTACTTGCAGAGAATACCTTGCTGAAAACCGCTTATCATTTCCTTCTGCTCCTCGTTGGGTTCGACACTCTTACTTATCGAAAGGACTACGATAGATCCCCTATACTTGTGGGTCATCATACCCTCATAGACCGAAAGCGGAAGCATTAGCACAACGCGGTTGATGTAGTCGTACGACTTCATGATCCGACCGATCAAGTACCGAACGCACGACACCTCCGAGTTCTGCACACGTTCAACTCGATGACGTCCCTCAAACTCCGATCTAGCCGAGTGTTGAGGGAGAGTTTCGTCAGCACGATGGCATGGTGACGATGATGATGTTCTACCGACGCAGGGCTTCGCCTAAGCACTGCTACGATATGATCGAGGTGGATTATGGTGGAGGGGGGCACCGCACACGGCTAAGAGATCAAGAGATCAATTGTTGTGTCTATGGGGTGCCCCCTGGCCACGTATATAAAGGAGTGGAGGAGGGGAGGGGCGACCCTCTCTATGGCGCGCCCTAGGGGAGTCCTACTCCCACCGGGACTAGGATTCCCCCTTTCCTAGTAGAACTAGGAGCCCTTCCAAGTAGTAGGAGTAGGAGAGAAGGAAAGGGAAAAGAGAAGAGAAGGAAGGAGGAGGCGCAGCCCTTCCCCCTAGTCCAATTTGTACTAGGCCTTGGGGGCGCACGGCCTGCCTCTCTCTCTTTCCCCTAAAGCCCAATAAGGCTCATACACTCCCCGGCGAATTCCCGTAACTCCCCGGTACTCTGATAAATACCCGAATCACTCGGAACCTTTCCGATGTCCGAATATAGTCGTCCAATATATCGATCTTTATGTCTCGACCATTTCGAGACTCCTCGTCATGTCCCCGATCTCATCCGGGACTCTGAACTACCTTCGGTGCATCAAAACACATAAACTCATAATATAACCGTCATCAAACTTTAAGCGTGCTGTAACACCCCGGATGTAACTTTCCCAATTTGTACTCCAACTCTTGCCGTTTCCGGCCTTAAGTTATTTTATTTTCTCGGGTTCGGGTCTTTGTCTCCTTGTGTTGTTATCGTTGTCATGCATCTCATATCATGTCGTCGTGTGCATTGCATTTGCATACGTGTTCGTCTCATGCATTCGAGCATTTTCCCCATTGTCCGTTTTGCATTCCGGCGCTTCGTTCTCCTCCGGTGGTCATTTCTAGCTTTCTTTTGTGTGTGGGGATTAAACATTTCCGGATTGGACCGAGACTTGCCAAGCGGCCTTGGTTTACTACCGGTAGACCGCTTGTCAAGTTTCGTATCATTTGGACTTCGTTTGATGCTCCAACATTTAACCGAGGGACCGAAAAGGCCTCGTGTGTGTTGCAGCCCAACACCCTTCCAATTTGGCCCAAAAACCACCTAAACCTGCTCCATCATCTAGAGCGTTCGATCACGATCGCGTGGCCGAAAACCGCACCTCATTTGGACTCTCCTAGCTCCCTCTACCTATAAATATAGCCTCCTCCCCGAAATTCCGGATCAAACCCTACCCTAGCCTCCCCTCGCGCCGCCGGACGTTTGCCCTCCACCGACGGACGTGTCCGCCGCCGTGTCCGCCGCCACGTGGCAGCCTCCCATACGTTGCCTCCCTCTCTCTCCGCCGGCGCCGCTGAAGCCCGCCGCGGCCCGCGGGAGGCCCTCCCCGGCCCGCGCGAAGCCGCCGCCGCCCCGCGGGCTCCCCGAGCCATCTCCTCCGCGCCGCCCGCCCGATCCCGCCGAGTCGCCGCCGCCTCCCTGCCGGCGCGCGTGCCGCTGCGGCCACCGCCGCGCTCCGCCGCCCTTCGATGCCTCCGGCCGGCCGCCGCCTCCTCGGCCTCGTCTCCGGCCAGATCCGACCACGGGAGTGCCGGATCCGGCGATCTCCCCTATTCCGGCCGCCATCCTCATCATCTCCAGCGAGCAGCGCCGCCATCTCGGTTCGCGTGCCGGGTCAAACCCTAGATCCGGAGGTCGAAATTCTACCAAGTACCCGTGTTTTTCAGTTTCAAGTG
Organism: Triticum urartu; assembly: GCF_003073215.2. NCBI lineage: Eukaryota > Viridiplantae > Streptophyta > Magnoliopsida > Poales > Poaceae > Triticum > Triticum urartu. Next base: position 412,198,623 of record NC_053026.1, on the reverse strand, counting down.
CTCCTGTTCATCGTGCCGTAACTTTGCATCCGTGGCTACGTTTTTGGCATATAGCATATCAAAATGTTCGTCTCAGAGATTACATCATTTCATTCCATTGCATCATTTTCATTTGAGTTCATCTTGATGCCCGAAATGCTGTTAGAAGAGGGCTACTTGAGTTAATTGTCAGATCTGTTACTCCATTTAGACATTTGTCATTTTTGCCATGATTATTGTGTGCATGATATGCCCTGATGCTCTACATATGTTTTGTTAAGGGTTTTGTCATCTTTCCAGAGGTGCAACCCATGTATTTTTGTGATGTGTGTGGTGACTAGTGCAAGCTCGCAAAGTGGTGCACTTAGTAAGTCTGATCCCAGGGACTTAGCATCTCCACTAAGTCCTTGATCTGTTTATCTCATGATGCCATATGTTCATGTTGTTTCCTAGTGATCCGTGCCTCTTTTGAGGATGATCAGTGAGGATGTTTTGTTAACCTTGTAGTGCTCTGTCCATCCATGTCTTTGTTTGCAATTATGGAGCACCCTAGCTTGAGTGAATCGAGCTCTACTTTTACTATTTTGTGAATCTGGGCAGATTGTCAACTTGTTTGCAATTTTGCCGATGATGTTGTAGTTGATCCGTGCATGCTATGTTATTGTTCTTGCCATGTCTAGCTTGCATTTTGTGTGTTCTTGATGGATGTATGCCTATCTTTTTCATGACTTGCACCATAGTGAGTGCATCAAGCTCGTTAACATGCCTACTTGAGTTATGTTTCAGCATGTGCCAGTTTTCACTAAGTCTGAAAACTGATTATGTTTTTGCCATGTTCACATGCTTGCAATTGTATTTTGTGATCCCTTTTGGCTCAAGGTCACTAAGGGACTTTGGTTAAGCTCTTTGAGTAGCTCCACGCCATTCTTCATTTTTCCAAGTTCAGGTCCTGTAGCATGTAGTTTTGTTGCTCCGGAGAGGGCTGCCTTATCTGAAATTCCAGACAAGTGTTAATTTCACTAAGTCTGAGATCTGTTTGCCATATGCATTTTTGCCATGCTTGTTTGAACCTGTTAATGGATGAGTTGGCCGTAGCTCAGTGCTAGACTTTTGTTAAGAATCTTGAGTGCATCCCTGCCATGTATTTTGTTGTCATGTTTGGGTGCTGTACCATGTTCATCACATTGCATTTAGATGGCTACTTGCTGTAAATCGCAGACCGGTGTCATTTTTGAATCGCTTGCCATTTCCAAACCGTAACTCCGATCCCGGCGTTCTTTATATCGTTTTCAAGCGATTTCATCTCATATTTCCAGTGGCACACTTGGATTTCCAAGTTGAGGCCAGGATCTTGCATTCCCTGTCAAATCTTGCATATGCATCCCGCATCGCATCCCGCATAGCATACCATCCTTGCATCATATTGTTTGATCCTTGCACATGGTTGATTGTGTCCTTGTTGCTTGTTTGTCTTGTTTGGGTAGATCCGGGAGACGAGTTCGCTAACGAGGAGCCCGTTGAGTTTGCTTTCGAGGATCCAGTCAACTCTGACGACTTTGCAGGCAAGATGATCATACCCTCGAAATCACTACTATCTTTGCTATGCTAGATTGCTCGCTCTTTTGCTATGCCAATGCTACGATGCCTACCATTTGCTTTCAAGCCTCCTAAATTGCCATGTCAAACCTCTAACCCACCATGTCCTAGCAAACCGTTGATTGGCTATGTTACCGCTTTGCTCAGCCCCTCTTATAGCATTGCTAGTTGTAGGTGAAGATTGGAGACCGTTCCTTGTTGGAACATTTATTTACTTGTTGGGATATCATTATATTGCTATGTTATCTTAATGCATCTATATATTTTGTAAAGGGTGGAAGGCTCGGCCTCTCGCCTAGTGTTTTGTTCCACTCTTGCCGCCCTAGTTTCCGTCATATCGGTGTTATGTTCCCGGATTTTGCGTTCCTTACGCGGTTGGGTTATAATGGGAACCCCTTGATAGTTCGTCTTGATTAAAGCTTTTCCAGCAATGCCCAACCTTGGTTTTACCATTTGCCATCTAGCCTCTTTTCCCTTGGGTTTTCGGAGCCCGAGGGTCATCTTATTTAAACCCCCCCGGGCCAGTGCTCCTCTGAGTGTTGGTCCACCTGTCAGCTGCCGGTGGCCACCAGGGGCAACTCTGGGCTGGCCTACCCGTACCTAAGACAATCTGAGTGTGCCCTGAGAAAGAGATATGTGCAGCTCCTATCGGGATTTGTCGGCACATTCGGGCGGTGTTGCTGGTCTTGTTTTAACCTGTCGAAGTGTCTTGAAGAACCGAGATACCGAGTCTGATCGGAACGTCTTGGGAGAAGGTCTATTCCTTCGTTGACCGTGAGAGCTTGTCAGGGGCTAAGTTAGGACTCCCCTACAGGGATTGAACTTTCGAAAGCCGTGCCCGCAGTTATGGGCAGATGGGAATTTGTTAATGTCCGGTTGTAGAGAACTTGAACCTTAATTTAATTAAAATGAATCAACTGAGTGTGTTACCGTGATGGCCTCTTCTCGACGGAGTCCGGGAAGTGGACACGGTGTTGGAGTAATGCTTGCGCAGGTTGTTCTCTAGTTTCTCGCTCGCGCTTTGCCTCCTCTTCTCGCTCTCTTTTGCGAATAAGTTAGCCACCATATTTGCTAGTCGCTTGCTGCAGCTCCACATATATTTTTACCTTGCCTTACCTATAAGCTTAAATAGTCTTGATCGCGAGGGTGCGAGATTGCTGAGTCCCTGTGGCTCACAGATTACTATTACACCAGATGCAGGACCTGGTGATTCCGCTCCAGGTGACGCGCTCGAGCTCAAGTGGGAGTTCGACGAGGACTCTCAACGTTACTATGTTTCCTTTCCTGATGATCAGTAGTGGTGCCCAGTTGGGGGTGATCGGGACCATGTCGCATGTTGGGTTATCTTTTATTTTGGCGCCATAGTCGGGCCATGAGTGTTTGGATGATGTATGTTATTTATGTACTTGATTGACGTGGCGAGTGTAAGCCAACTATGTTATCCCTTTTTATTATCTATATTACATGGGATGTTTGTGATGATTGCCTGACTTGCGACATATGCCTTCAATGCGATTATGCCTCTAAGTCGTGCCTCGACACATGGGAGATATAGTCGCATCGAGGGTGTTACAAGTGCGGACCCTACGGGTTCGAGAACTATGTAGACATGACCGAGACACGTCTCCGGTCAATAACCAATAGCGGAACCTAGATGCTCATATTGGCTCCTACATATTCTACGAAGATCTTTATCGGTCAAACCGCATAACAACATACGTTGTTCCCTTTGTCATCAGTATGTTACTTGCCCGAGATTCGATCGTCGGTATCTCAATACCTAGTTCAATCTCGTTATCGGCAAGTCTATTTACACGTTCCATAATACATCATCCCGCAACTAACTCATTAGTTGCAATGCTTGCAAGGCTTATAGTGATGTGCATTACTGAGTGGGCCCAGAGATACCTCTCCGACAATCGGAGTGACAAATCCTAATCTCGAAATACGCCAACCCAACAAGTACCTTTGGAGACACCTGTAGAGCACCTTTATAATCACCCAGTTACGTTGTGACGTTTGGTGGCACACAAAGTGTTCCTCCGGTAAATGTGAGTTGCATAATCTCATAGTCATAGGAACATGTATAAGTCATGAAGAAAGCAATAGCAAAAAACTAAACGATCAAGTGCTAAGCTAACGGAATGGGTCAAGTCAATCACATCATTCTCCTAATGATGTGATCCCATTAATCAAATGACAACTCATGTCTATGGTTAGGAAACATAACCATCTTTGATCAACGAGCTAGTCAAGTAGAGGCATACTAGTGACACTCTATTTGTCTATGTATTCACACATGTATTATGTTTCCGGTTAATACAATTCTAGCATGAATAATAAACAGTTATCATGATATAAGGAAATAAATAATAACTTTATTATTGCCTCTAGGGCATATTTCCTTCAATTATAAGTTTTATTCGCATAAACCAAGGGAAACGCTTAATGTGTTTTCCACAACCCTCCTAGGGCTGGACGAACAAGGCGGGGGGGTCTACTGTCCAGCCCCGCTACCTGAACAACCAGCCGGCCCGCTTCTAACGAAGATGCTGGTCCCGGCGCCCTACAAGGCACCGAAGAAGAAGGCTGAGAGAGGGGCCAAGAAGACCAGGGGTGGCCTCCGTCGTCGTGGCGCCTCGGACATGATATCCGAAGACTCCAATGCTCGTTCTTCCTCCAAAGAGGACGAGGAGGAGGAAGACAAATCCCCAGTGGGGGAAGAAAGAAAAGGACAGCCTCCACATCTTGGAGGCCGAGTCGCCTAAGAAGGGAAAAACTCCTCTTCCAGAGGAGTCCACCGCCGTTGATAGCATCCCGGAGTGGGATCCCAGGGCTCAGCCCCTGGTGAACTCGTGAGTATATAAAATCCGAACATGTTTATGCATCCAGACTTATCATGGCACAATATTTTAATCTGGTCCATACTTTTTGCAGTCCGGCGAGCTCCCGCGCGGAGCAATCCTCGTTGGAGGATTTGCTAGGCTCGGACGCTATGGAGAGCGGGACACCCCCGAAGGCCCCTTCCCCCAAACATGTGAATGACACAGAGGCTTTGTCCCAGGAGGACCCAGGCCAAGGAGGGGGAGGAAGATTGCCAAGGTGGCGCTAGGAGGTCAAACTTCAGGGGCCGGACGCATGGGAGAGGCTCCCATGGGCGTCGTCGGCGGGAGCCATCTTGAATTCGGCCCCCAGCCGGACGCAATTCCGGAGACCAATATGGTTCCAGAGTCAGGCAGGCGGCCTCCCTCAGCTAGAGGGGGTGTACATGTTCCACCGGCAACCTCTGTCCAACCAGAGGTGCTGGATACTTTGTTGGCGGCGCTGAAAAGCGCCTCCATCGTCGATGAACATCGTGCCCTTATGGGTGCGGTGATTGAGAAGATTTAGTCTGCGGAGAGTGGACTGAATGAATCATGTATTAGCCTTATAAGAGGCTTTGAGGTATGTTTTATGAGGTTTCGAAGAGTGTCACAGTATAGATGGTAGCCCCTGATACACTGTTCAATGAGAGAAAGAACCGGACAGAGGATCAAATCTATGCTCGCGGGAGACTCACTTGATGACATTTACCTCTCTTCTGTTTTAAACAGGCGTCTGTAGCGACTGCCGCCTCTCATACTGCGGAGGTCTCCGGACTAAATCAAAGTCTGGAGCGGGCCATAGAAGAATTGGGCCAGTTGAAAAGGCAGTTGGAGGATAAACAAGGTATGCACAAACCTTGCTCACGTTCAGTGTAAACGAATTTAAAATATGTTTTATGATTTGCGCCAGGGGCGATGACCGAAGTCGATGCTCTTAAGAAGGCTGTTGCCGAGGCCGAGAGAAAGGCAGCCGCAGAGCAGGCTCTTTGTGAGAAGCACGAGGCTAGGGTTATTGAAGCTGAGCAGGATCTTCAAGAGGTCGTGAAAAGATGCGAGGCCTCGGAGCAGAGTCTAACGAAGAAAGAATCCGAACTTGCCAAGGCTCATCAGGCCGCATGCGATGCCCAGGGGGAAACCCAAGGTGCCCTGCAGGAGATCCAAGAGGCGAGGAAGATCACGGAGGGTAAGGCTTGGTCCATGTAAAGCAAGTATTTGGGGAGAGAATCATGTTTCTTAATCTTGAGTTCGGATTTCTCCAGGGGTATTTGCGGAGCTGCCATGCAGCATATCTGATGCCACACAATTCTACCGAGCCGAAGAAAGGAACACTGTGGATAAGCTCTTCTGGTCATAGTATCTGGCACCGAATTATCTGGTGCCTTTTGCCGATCAACTGAAACAGTTGATCGAACTGCAGAAGGCGGCCAAGCTAGCCATGAAGGATTTGATTATCCGGCTATGACCCGCTGAGCCGATTCCAGATAGCTACTTCGGGATTGTGAAGCGGCTTGCGAGTGCCTGCCCTCGACTGGACGTCGTCAAGCGGTCGGTCTATATAGAGGGTGCGCGAATGGCCTTCGCTCGCGCAAAGGTGCACTGGGGGAAGATGGATGCTGAAAAGCTGGTGACCGAGGGACCGCCGGAGGGAAAGGAGCACCGCAAGCCTGAGTTATATTATGAAAGTGTCCTGAAAGGATCCTGCCTTGCGGCGGAGCAATGCACCAAGGACATTATATTTCCATGAATACAATCATGTTGTCCTTTGTAATGTTGAACGAGGTCATTTCTATTATTTATTGCATGTTATATGAAAGTTTATCCTCCTGCGCGGCCATTTTATATATTAATGCTGAGAGTTGGCCAGTCGTCGGCTTCTGCCCCCATGTAGGAAGTACGGGGGTGTTCGGGATAAATCTAATCACTCTTTATCCCAGTTTTGGGTCCTTCGAAGGAGGTGTTCAGCACAATGAACCAGGCAATCGGACTATAGGGCATTATCACTCTCACTTAGCCATAGAAGCTTTAGAAAAGGAAGGTAGGCGCAGCCCCTGGTGTTCGGAAGACCACACAAGGGGCTTTATAAGCACCTGATCGGACGAAAAGCCAATCCATCGCACGCTGCATTGGTTATGGCATTATGCGGGATGAATCCTTAAAGACTTTACAACCTCTCGAACAGCTGACCAGCTCTCGCTGTATCATGACAGTCGGTTTTCGGCTTTCTCTACTGAGGTGCTCATCTGGAAGAACCGGGACACAATCGCAATAATTCTCCCTGTGCCGCCTTAGCCGATATAGCGGAACGTAAGGCAGCAAAACATGGGAGCTGGGCAAACCCAACATTTGACCCAAGACATGATTCGGAGCTAATGCATATAATGCTATAAGTTCGGGGTGCCAAACTACCATGAAGGTGTTCGGACTTTATTGTTGTATTATGGGTAAAATGAAGCCCCTGGCATATTTAAGGCATATCGCGGTGTACGGATGCCATTTGACAAAAGAATTTCAATAAAAGATAACGACAGATAAGCGTCATATAAATCCACATTTTGTATTTGAATAATACGTCGATGCGTACAAGTACATGTAAAGTAATAAAAAGAGAAAGTGACTGTGGAACGTACTGAGACTAGGCGGGAAGAAGCTGTGTGCGGATCCGAAATGCAGTCGGATGGTCATCGAGGGGAATATCTAAGGGTTCCCTTGCGCGTTCGAGCTGCTTCCATATCGTCGGTCCATGCCTGGGAAAAAATGAACCTATACAGAAAATGCAAGATGTGTTTGTGTGCCGTAGAGCGGTTGAGCCGCGGTATGTGGCCTGTCCTGGCCTTCGCCGGAGTGTTTAATTGAGCTCTGGACGAGCCGGGCTATCCTGCCGCGAAGTAGTTCGGAGTCCTTTGGCGGTGTCCGGGAGCTTGGCCGTCGACTCGAGGTTCGATTGAAAGGTGCCACTCGTTGCCTCTGCTGTTAAAGCAGCGGTATACTCTTTGGTACCAAGGGGGGAGTTCGGCCTTTCCATTAATCGTGATGACGCTGCGCGAACCGGGCATCTTGAGCTTACGGTAGGCATAATGTGGCACCGCATTGAATCAAGCGAACGCGGTTCGTCCAAGCAGTGCCTGATAATCACTGCGAAAGGGGACGATGTCGAAGATTAACTCTTCGGTACGGTAATTGTTCGGTGATCCGAAGACTACCTCAAGGGCGATGGAGCCTGTATAGCTGGCCTCCACACCTGGTATAATACCTCTAAAGGTGGCTTTAGTGGGCTTGATCACCGAATGATCAATGCCCATCTTGCGCACTGTGTCCTGGTAAAGCAGGTTTAGACTGCTGCCTCCGTCCATAAGGACTCGTGTGAGGTGGAACCCGTCAATTATTGGGTCAAGGACTAGTGCAGCTGAATTGCCCTGATTGGTGTTAACCGGATGATCCGTGCGGTTGAAGGTGATCAGACCTAGTTTATATTCTGGGACGACTGGTTCCGTTAAGTCGACGTCCTTAAGGGTGCGCATCCGGTCCGGGTTGGAAGTGTGGGTGGCATTTACCACGTTCACCGTTTGGATTTGCGGGGGAAATTTATTTTGCCCTCCTGTATTCGGTGATCTGGGCTCCTCGTCGCTATCATCGCTTTGAGACCCCTTCTCTTTGTTTTCGGCACCTGACCTGCCGGCTTGTTTGAAGACCCAGGATTCTCTGTTGGTATGATTGGCTGGTGTTCCTGGGGTGCCATGAATTTGGCATGGACGGTCGAGTATGCGGTCTAGACTGGACGGGCCCAAATTGTCATTTTTGAATGGCCTTTTCTGCTGACCGGACTTAGAGCCACTAAATCCGGCATTAACTATCGTATCTTCGGCGTTTCCACCATTTTTGCGATGCTTGTGTTTGTTGCGTCGGGGTTTGCCGTTGCTATCTCTGGCCTCTGATGTGCCAGGATTGCTTGTTGTGTTGTTGCTACGGGCCAACCAGCTATCCTCGCCCGCGCAAAAGCAGGTCATGAGTGTCATGAGGGCTGCCATGGATTTTGGCTTCTCTTGGCCGAGATGTCGGGCGAGCCACTCGTCACGGATGTTATGTTTAAAGTCCGCTAGGGCTTCAGCATCCGGATAGTCGATAATTTGGTTCTTTTTAGTTAGGAACCGAGTCCAGAATTTCCTGGCTGACTCTCTGGGCTGTTGTGTTATGTGACTTAAATCATCAGCATCCGGTGGGCGCACATAAGTGCCCTGGAAGTTGTCTAGGAATGCGTCTGCCAGGTTCTCCCAACTTCCGGTGGATTTTGCCGGCAAGCTATTCAGCCAATTCCGAGCCGGCCCTTTGAGTTTTAGTGGGAGATACTTGATGGCGTGTAGATCATCCCCGCGGGCCATGTGAATGTGGAGGAAGAAATCCTCTATCCATACCGCGGGGTATGTAGTACCATCATATGATTCAATGTTCATGGGTTTAAACCCTTCTGGGAATTCATGATCCATTACCTCATCAGTGAAGCATAGGGGGTGTGCGGCGCCTCTGTGCCGGGCTATATCACGACGCAGTTCGTACGAGTCTTGTCCGCTGTATTCGGCCCGGTCAGATTTGCTTTTAGTATATCTGGTGTGATGGTTGTTGTCACGTGTTGGGGCGCGCCCCTGTGATCCGTAGATCGATCTTGTATGTCCTACTTTGTTTTCCAATACGTCTCGTAGGTCCTGCATGTAGCCCCGGGCCTTGGTGTTTTTGTTTGACTGGCGACGGGGTGCGGGCTGGACTTCGGGCTGATACGCCGTTTTGTCTCAGCCACGAGGTGGCCGGTCAGCCGCATCATACGCTGGTAGTGTAGGATTTAATGCTTCCTCCTCGAGTTGGGGTAGCAACCTGCGTTTTGGGTAACTTTTGGTTGGGCGCTCGAGTTCATATTCCTCGGCTGCTAGGACCTCGGTCCATCTATCTGCTAGCAGATCTTGATCAGCTTGAAGTTGTTGTTGCTTTTTCTTCAGGCTTTTTGTTGTGGCTATAAGCCGGCGCTTGAAGCGCTCCTGCTCGACGGGATCCTCAAGTACGATGAATCTTTCATCGCCGAGGCTCACCTCGTCTTCGGAGAGGGGCATATAATTGTCATCCCCTGATTCTCTATCTGTCGCCTGTTCCTTAGGGCTCGCTTGACCATCCTCCTGCTCGAAGCCTAGCTGGAGGGGATTGTCTTCGTCTTCGGCACTGTCCACAGCGTTATTGTCTCTTGTGCCGGTATCGCTGCTTTTGCTATGGCGGGGCTTAGAGCGCCATCGATGACGCCAGTGCTTAGATTGCTTCTCGAGGGGATTATCATCCGTTGCCTTATTGCCATTGCTTTCTTTGGGGGTGTCCACCATGTATATATCATATGATGAGGTGGCTGTCCAGCGCCCTGTGGGCGGTGGTTCCTATTCTTCTCCTGCATCATCGTCCATACTGTCGATGTCTTCGGAGCTGAAATCAAGCATGTTGGTTAGGTCGTCGATAGTGGCTATTAAGTGGGCGGTGGGTGGGGAATGAATTTCGTCGTCCGCTTCCCACTCAAGCCGAACATAGTTCGGCCAAGGGTCTCCTGACATGGAGAGAGACCTCAATGAATTTAGCATGTCGCCCAAGGGCGAGTGCTGAAAGATATCCGTGGAGGTAAACTCCATGATCGGTGCCTAGTCAGATTCGATAGGCACGGACGCAAGCGGTTCAGAGCCTATGGCCAGGGACGAATCCAAGGGTCCGGTAACACAGGTCTCATAGGAGGTGAAGTCAGTATTTGGTTCTATCGTTGTTGAGTGTGCGGCCTCCGTGGAGGGGTCCATCCACCCATCCTCGGACGGCACGATCTGCTCCGGATTGGGGACCGGATTAGCCACAGGTGTGATCTCCCGAACACTGTCCGACGGCAGAGCTAAGTCATGCTTGTCGTGACTGTGCGGCGCACCTGACATGGGTTTGAATCCGTGGAAGATCAAGTCTCCGCGGATGTCGGCAGTATAGTTCAAGCTTCCAAACCTGACCTGATGGCCAGGGGCGTAGCTCTCGATCTGCTCCAGATGTCCAAGCGAGTTGGCCCGCAGTACGAAGCCACCGAATACGAAGATCTGTCCGGGGAGAAAAACCTCACCCTGGATCACATTGTTGCCAATGATCGAAGGAGCCATCAAGCCTTTATCATGACGGCACAGTGCAACTCCCAATGAAAGCACCAATGTCGGTGTCAAAACCGGCGAATCTCGGGTAGGGGGTCCCAAACTGTGCGTCTAAGGCTGATAGTAACAGGAGGCGGGGACACAATGTTTACCCAGGTTCGGGCCCTCACGATGGAGGTAATACCCTACTTCCTGCTTGATTGATCTTGATGATATGAGTATTACAAGAGTTGATCTACCACGAGATCATAGAGGCTAAACCCTAGAAGCTAGCCTATGATTATGATTGTTCTTCTCCTACGAACTAAACCCTCCAGTTTATATAGACACCAGAGGGGGCTAAGGTTACACAGAGTTGGTTACAAGGGAGGAGATCTACATATCCTAATTGCCAAGCTTGCCTTCCACGCAAAGGAGAGTCCCGCCCGGACACGGGACGAAGTCTTCAATCTTATATCTTCATAGTCCAACAGTCTGGCCAAAGTATATAGTCCTAATGTCCGAGGGCCCCCTAATCCAGGACTCCCTCAGTGGGCGTCAACCTATGTATATAAAGGGACGACCCAACGGCGGTTTAGGGCAAGAGACAACAGATCGAAAGCTAGGTCAAGCATATTCGCTCCCTAGTAATCGAGTCATAAGCAATACCACCTCAACTGGAGTAGGCCTTTACCTTCACCGCAAGGGGCCGAACCAGTATAAACTCCTGTGTCCTTTGTCCCGTTTAACCCCTTTAAGCTAACCTAGTGTGATGGCTCCATGACTAAGTCCTCACACTAGGACATCTGCCGTGACCATTCCATGACAGTCCGCCACTGGCTGATTTGTTCGTCAGGTTCCGGACAACTTTCGACTGTAGTCATGTGTTCGAATCTTCCCAGCGTTTGTTCTGCGATGTCGCGCTTGTGAGCTTTGATCGGTGGCACCCAAGATGGGACTCGGTGCCCTCTGAGCTTGAGTTTTTAACAAAGCTTACCTTCCACGGCATGCCTCGATGTGCTTGGAACAGCGAGTCCATGAATGAGCTTATCAACGACCTTGGAGGTGAGCTCGTAAGTATGTTTGTTCCTCCAGACAGCTGGGCTCTGACGGTTATGGCATGGATGAAGAAGTCGTCCACCATACCGAGGGTGATTGGTATTGAGATACCGGTGCAGGAACTGGGGTTGTACTATTCGTCGCCACCAAGGCCGCCGCGGACCACGTTAGGGATGTACCTGTATCGAGTGTTTCTGCATGTCAAAGAAGTGGTCAATCCATCAATCGAAGTCCTGCCGCCGCCGCTGGTGCCAGGGTCCATCGGCGATGTCCATTACATGAGTCAACGTCAGACTTTTCCCGTGTTGCTCGGAACAATGGATGGCATAGGGCCTACTCCATCGCGTGGCAGAGGCCACTGCTTCTTTGGGAGAAGAGGCAGGGATAGCTGCATGGATGCGCTCTAATTTGAGGTAACAACTGAATCTTGTCAGATACTAGTTAAATCCGAGCTGTTGGTGTGAAGCACTGATGTGCCAATACATTTGATTGTGACCTGTTCTAGTTTTGTACCTAAACTTTTTTTAGAAAGGGCTGTACGTCAACTTAATGTGCTAGCAAAAGTTATTGTGTTGTCTGTCTGTTTTCTTTGCACAGCATTCAAGATATTTTCCCGTCATTGATAAAGATGATGAACCATTATGTATGAGTTCGTTGGTTTCAACATAGCCCTACCCGTAGCGATCCATTGCTTCCACCCTGATTGTGCTGCCTGCGTGAAATTTTTGTATGCAAGTTCAGTGTGCTATGATGTTCTATATGATTGTGTCAACTATATAAGTTTTTACTGAGCATCATCAATGCATATGGCTGAAAGATGTATTTACGAGCATCGACCGATGGGTCTCTCTCTCACACACACACGCACAAGTGGGACTCGTTGAATTATTTCTTCGCTCATGACAGCTTTTAATTAGGTTTCATTGTACTCTAACTTTTTTTCTTAAGTTATTAATTGAGCTCGATGACTTCAAAAAGTTGTACAGAAGCCTGAGCCTTTCCAGCGTCGCTGAATGTGGGATGAGTAGCCATGTAAAGTTGTATTGCACTACACATGCCTTTTTTGAACATCAGCAATACAACTGGACCGACAGTTGGACACAATATCCGGGTCAACTTGTTATTCTCTACCCCGCTGGGCTGCAAATCTTTCCTAGGATGGATGCATTAGGATTAACAAAAAAATGAATTTTAAGAAATAATAAATGGGATGTAATTATAAAAACTAGGCAATAACTATTAAAAAATGATCCTCTCTCTTCCGATGATGGCTGATACGAGGCACCGATCCCACCGACGCCGATGCCACCGCGGATGTCGTTTTGTGCAGGATCATCACATCAGGCACGACCTCGTTCACCTCCTCATCATCGCTATATGCAAGCACCCAGAAGCGCCCTCCAAATCTTTGATCCGGCATCCCGACATCGGGTGTTGCCATCAAGTCGATCAGATCAGCCGCTTCCTCATGTTCCTGCATCAAACAATCGACAATCACATCATATATATATATATATATATCAATACGCAAATGAGAACCTATCACAATCTAAACCTTGCTTGTGATATATTCGTCGGCAAGAACATCGTTGTCCATGTCTCGAAGCGCCGTCCAATGAGATGTCGGGGAGTGTTGAAGATGACCCTCGATCCAGCCGTCGGAGTCGCGTATGTCGGTGAAATGAACCCTCCACTACTCCGGTGGTCTTCCCTCCGCTCGCGACTTCTGGATCCCGACGGCATTGGTAGATCCATCTCCGAGATCCGCATCCCCCGGCCCCGCTGGATCCCCCTCCATCTCCGGCGTCGGCGAGCATGACCGCCCTGATGACGCGGGCACTACTAGGAAAAGGGCTATAGATGAAATGGATACTAATGGTGCACCTGACATGTGGTGCGCCACTACTATATAGCAGTGGCGCACCATGTGCATGGTGGAAATATGCCCTAGAGGCAATAATAAATTAGTTATTATTATTATATTTCATTGTTCATGATAATCATTTATTATCCATGCTAGAATTGTATTGATAGGAAACTCAGATACATGTGTGGATACATAGACAACACCATGTCCCTAGTAAGCCTCTAGTTGACTAGCTTGTTGATCAATAGATGGTTACGGTTTCCTGACCATGGACATTGGATGTCGTTGATAACGGGATCACATCATTAGGAGAATGATGTGATATACAAGACCCAATCCTAAGCCTAGCACAAGATCGCGTAGTTCGTTTGCTAAAGTTTTTCTAATGTCAAGTATCATTTCCTTAGACCATGAGATTGTGCAACTCCCGGATACCGTAGGAGTGCTTTGGGTGTGCCAAACGTCACAACATAACTGGGTGGCTATAAAGGTTCACTACAGGTGTCTCCGAAAGTGTCTGTTGGGTTGGCACGAATCGAGACTGGGATTTGTCACTCCGTGTAACGGAGAGGTATCTCTGGGCCCACTCGGTAGGACATCATCATAATGTGGACAATGTGACCAAGGAGTTGATCACGGGATGATGTGTTACGGAATGAGTAAAGAGACTTGCCGGTAACGAGATTGAACAAGGTATTGGGATACGGACGATCGAATCTCGGGCAAGTATCGTACCGATAGACAAAGGGAATTGTATACGGGATTGATTGAATCCTTGACATCGTGGTTCATCCGATGAGATCATTGTGGAACATGTAGGAGCCAACATGGGTATCCAGATCCCGCTGTTGGTTATTGACCGGAGAGTTGTCTCGGCCATGTCTGCATGACTCCCGAACCCGTAGGGTCTACACACTTAAGGTTCGATGACGCTAGGGTTATAGGGAAAGTATGTATGCGGTTACTGAATGTTGTTCGGAGTCCCGGATGAGATCCCGGACGTCACGAGCAGTTCCGGAATGGTCCGGAGGTAAAGATTGATATATAGGAAGTATGGTTTTGGCCACCGGAAGTGTTCCGGGCATCACCGGTAGTGTACCGGGACCACCGGAGGGGTCCGGGGGTCCACCAGGTGGGGCCACCAGCCCCGGAGGCCTACATGGGCCAATAGTGGGAAGGGACCAGCCCCTAGGTGGGCTGGGGTGCCTCCCACCAAGGCCCAAGGCACAAGGGAGAGTGGGAGGGGGCAAACCCTAGGTCCAGATGGGCCTTAAGGCCCACCCTAGGTGCGCCCCCCTCTCTCCCCCTTGGCCGCAACCCTAGATGGGTTTTGGGGCTGCCGCCACCCCTAGGGAGGGAACCCTAGATGGGGGCACATCCCCTCCCCTTCCCCTATATATACTTGAGGTATTGGGGGCTGCAACACACGCGAGATCATCTCCCTCTTGGCGCAGCCCTACCTCTCTCCCTCCTCGTCTCTCATAGTGCTTGGCGAAGCCCTACTGGAGTTCCGCGCTCCTCCACCACCGCCACGCCATCGTGCTGCTGCTGGACGGAGTCTTCCCCAACCTCTCCTTCTCCCCTTGCTGGATCAAGGCGTAGGAGACGTCACCGGGCTGCACGTGTGTTGAACGCGGAGGCGCCGTTGTTCGGCGCTTAGATCGGAATCAACCGCGATCTGAATCGCTACGAGTACGACTCCTTCATCCGCGTTCTTGCAACGCTTCCGCTTAGCGATCTACAGGGGTATGTAGATGCACTCCCCTTCCCCTCGTTGCTAGATTACTCCATAGATTGATCTTGGTGATGCGTAGAAAATTTTAGATTTCTGCTACGATCCCCAACAGTGGCATCATGAGCTAGGTCTATGCGTAGTTTTTCTTTGCACGCGTAGAACACAAAGCAGTTATGGGCGTGGATGTTGTCAATTTGCTCATCGTTACTAGTCTTATCTGGATTCGGCGGCATCGTGGGATGAAGCGGCCCGGACCGACCTTACACGTACGCTTACGTGAGACTGGTTCCACCGATCGACATGCACTAGTTGCATAAAGTGGCTGGCGGGTGTCTGTCTCTCCCACTTTAGTCAGATCGAATTCGATGAAAAGGGTCCTTATGAAGGGTAAATAGAAATTGGCATATCACGTTGTGGTTTTGGCGTAGGTAAGAAACGTTCTTGCTAGAAACCTATAGCAGCCACATAAAAACTTGCAACAACAATTAGACGACGTCTAACTTGTTTTTGCAGCATATGCCTTGTGATGTGATATGGCCAAAAGGATGTGATGAATGATATATGTGATGTATGAGATTGATCATCTTCTTGTAATAGGAATCACGACTTGCATGTCGATGAGTATGACAACCGGCAGGAGCCATAGGAGTTGTCTTAATTTATTTATGACCTGCGTGTCAACATAAACGTCATGTAATTACTTTACTTTATTGCTAAAGCGTTAGCCATAGTAGTAGAAGTAATAAATGACGAGACAACTTCAAGAAGACACGATGATGGAGATCATGATGATGGAGATCATGGTGTCATGCCGGTGACAACGATGATCATGGAGCCCCGAAGATGGATATCAAAAGGAGCAAAATGATATTGGCCATATCATGTCACTATTTGATTGCATGTGATGTTTATCATGTTTTACATCTTATTTGCTTAGAACGACGGTAGCTTAAATAAGATGATACCTCACTAAAATTTCAAGAAAAGTGTTCCCCCTAACTGTGCACCGTTGCGAAGGTTCGTTGTTTCGAAGCACCACATGATGATCGGGTGTGATAGATTCTAACATTCGAATACAACGGGTGTTGACGAGCCTAGCATGTACAGACATGGCCTCTGGACACATGCGAAACACTTAGGTTGACTTGACGAGCCTAGCATGTACAGACATGGCCTCGGAACACGGAAGACCGAAAGGTCGAGCATGAGTCGTATAGAAGATACGATCAACATGAGATGTTCACCGTTGATGACTAGTCCGTCTCACGTGATGATCGGACACGGCCTAGTCGATTCAGATCATGTTTCACTTAGATGACTAGAGGGATGTCTATCTGAGTGGGAGTTCATTAAATAATTTGATTAGATGAACTCAATTATCATGAACATAGTCTAAATTGTCTTTGCAAATATTTTGTAGATAAATAGCTCACGTTGTAGCTCCCTGTTTCAATATGTTCCTAGAGAAAGATTAAGTTGAAAGATATTGTAAGCAATGATGCGGACTAGGTCCGTAGTCCGAGGAGTGTCCTCACTGCTACACAGAAGGCTTACGTCTTTGATGCATCGCTCGATGTGCAAACCCCTACAACGTCGTATGTGGATGTTGTGAACACCTGACAGACACATCCTGATGACTACTTGATAGTTTAGTGCACCATATTTACGGATTAGAATCGGGATTCCAATGAAGTTTTGAACGCCATAGAACATATGAGATGTTCCAAGAGCTGAAATTGGGATTTCAGGCTCATGCCCGTGTTGAGAGGTGTGAGACCTCTGACAAGTTCTTTTGCCAACAAGATGGAGGAGAATAGCTCAGCTAGTGAGCATGTGCTCAGAATGTCTGGGTGCTACAATCACTTGAATCAAGTGGGAGTTAAACTTCCAGATAAGATAGTGATTGATAGAGTTCTCTAGCCACTATCACTAAGCTACTAGATCTTCGTGATGAACTATGACATGCAAGGGATGGAGTAGATCCCGGAGCTGTTCGCGGTGCTTAAGACCGCAAAAGGTAGAAATCAAGAAGGAGCATCAAGTGTTGATGGTTTAACAAGACCACTGGTTTCAAGAAGGGCAAGGGCTAGAAGGAAAACTTCATGGATGGCAAACCAGTTGCCGCTCCAGTGAAGGAACCCAAGGTTGAACCCAAACCCGAGACTAAGTGCTTCTATTGTAAGGGGAACGGTCACTGGTAGAGGAATTACCCCAAATGCATGGTAGATAAGAAGGCTGGCAACTTCAACAAAGTATATATGTGTTATTAATGTGTACCTCACTAGTACTCCTGGTAGCACCTGGGTATTGGATACCGGTTCAGTTGCTATTATTGGTGACTTGAAGCAAAAGCTACGGACTAAACGGAGACTGGCTAAGGGCGAGGTGAAGATGTGTGCTGGAAGTGTTTCCATAGTTGATGAGATCACCATCGCACGCTCCATCTGCCTTCGGGATTAGTATTGAACCTAGATAAATGTTATCAGGTGTCTATGTTGAGCATGAATATGATTAGATCATGTTCATTGCAATACGGTTATTCATTTAAGTTAGAGAATAATGGTTATTCTGTTCACATGAATAATACCTTTCATGGTCATGCACCCTATGTGAATGGTTCATTGAATCTCGGTCGTGGTAATACGCATGTTCACGCCAAAAGATGTAGAGTTAATAATGATAGTACCACTTTCTTGTGGCACTGCCGCTTAGGTCATATTGGCGTAAGATGCATAAAGAAACTCCATGTCGATGGATGTTTGGAGTCACTTGGTTTTGAATCGCTTGACACATGCGAGCCATTCCTCATGGGCAGGATGACTAGGACCCCGCTTTCAGGTACAATGAAATGGGCAAGTGACTTTTTGGAAATCATACAGGCTGATGCGTGTGATCCAATGAGAATTGAAGCGTGCGGTGGATATCGCTATTTTCTCATCTTCACTGACGATTTGAGTAGATATAGGTATATTTACTTAATGAAGCACAAGTCTAAAACATTTGAAAAGTTCAAGCGATTTCAGAGTGAAGTTAAGAACCATCATAACAAGAAGATCAAATTCCTACGATCTGATCGATGAGAATTTCTGAGTTATGAGTTTGGAAATCACTTAAGACATTGTGGAATTGTTTCACAGTTGAAGCCACCAGGAAAACCACAGGGTAATGGTGTGTCCGGACGTCGTAATCGAACCCTATGAGATATGGTGCGATCTATGATGTCTCTTGCTGATCTATCGTTTTCATTTTGAGGTTATGCGTTAAAGACAGCTGCATTCACTTTAGATAGGACACCATCTAAGTCCGTTGAGACGATGTCATATGAACATTGGTTTGGCAAGAAACCAAAGTTGTCGTTTCTTAATGTTTGGGGATGCGATGCTTAGGGCTTAAGCCGGAGAAGCTCGAACCCAAAGCGGACAAACACATCTTCATAGGATACCCAAGGGTGACAGTTGGGTATACCTTCTATCTCAGATCCAAGGGCAAATTGTTTGTCGCTAAGAACGGGTCCTTTCTCGAGAAGGAGTTTCTCTCGAAAGAACTGAGTGGGAGGAAGATAGAACTTGATGAGGTTGTCGAACCTTTACTTCAACCAGAGAGTGATGCAACACAGAAAGATGTTTTCTATGGCGCCTACGTCTGTTGAATAGGAAGTTAATGATAGTGATCATGAAGCTTCGGATCAAGTTGCTATCGAACCTCGTAGGTCGACAAGGATATGTACTACTCCTAAGTGGTACGGTAATCCTGTCTTAGATATCATGTTGTTAGACAACAATGAACCTACGAGCTATGGAGAAGCGATGTGGGCCCGTATTCCGACAAATGGTTAGAAGCCATGAAATCCGAGATAGGATCCATATATCAGAACAAAGTATGGACTTTGGTGGACTTGCCCGATGATCGGCAAGCCATTGAGATAAATGGATCTTTAAGAAGAAGACGGACGTGGGCGGTAATGTTGCCGTCTATGAAGCTCGACTTGTGGGAAATAGTCTTTTCACAAGTTCAAGGAGTTGACTACGATGAGAATTTCTCACCCGTAGCGATGCTTAAGTCCGTCGGAATCATGTTAGCATTAGCTGTATTTTTTGATTATGAAATCTTACAGATGGATGTTAAAACAAGTTTTCTTACCAGTTTTCGTAAGAAAAGTTGTATGTGATACAATAAAAGGTTTTGTCGATCCTAAGGATGCTAAAAGGTATGCTGGCTCCAGCAATCCTTCTATGGACTAGAGCAAGCATCTCGGAATCGGAATATATGTTTTGATGGAGTGATCAAAGCTTTTAGGTTTATACAATGTTTGCCAGAAACTTGTATTTACAAGAAAGTGAGTGGGAGCACTACAACATTTCTGATAAGTATATGTGGATGACATATTGTTGATCCGAAATAATGTAGAATTTCTGGAAAGCATAAACGGTTGTTTGAAGAGTGATTTTCAAAGGAAGACCTAGATAAAGCTGCTTACATATTGGGCATCAAGATCTATAGAGATAGATCAAGACGCCTGATGATACTTTCAAAGAACGCACACCTTGACATGTTTTTGAAGGAGTTCAAAATAGATCAGTCAAAGAAGGGGTTCTTACCTGAGTTGTAAGGTGTGAAGTTGAGTAAGACTCAAAGCTTGACCACGGCAGAAGAAAGAAGAAGGACGAAGGTCGTCCCCTATGCTCTTGTCATAGGCTCTATACGGTATGCCATGCTGAAGTACCGCACCTAATGTGTGCCTTGCCACATGTCTGGCAAGAGGGTACAAAGGTGATCTAGGAGTGGATCACCAGATAGCAGTCAAAATTATCCTTAGAGGAATAAGGAAATGTTTCTCGGTTATGGAGGTGATAAAGAGTTCGACATAAAGAGTTACGTCGATGCAAGCTTAACATCTATCCGGATAGCTTTGAGTAGAGATACCGGATACGTATAATGGAGCAATAATTTGGAATAGCTCCAAGTGGAACGTGGTAGCAGCATCTACGATATAAAGTTTTGCGAGATACATAGCGATCTGAATATGGCAAGACCCGTTGACTACAACCTCTCTCACAAGCATAACATGATCAAACCCAGAACTCATTGAGTGTTAATCACATAGTGATGTGAACTAGATTTTTCAGTCTAGTAAACTCTTTGGATGTTGGTCACATGGCGATGTGACCTGTGAGTGTTAATCACATGGCGATGTGAACTAGATTATTGACTCTAGTGCAAGTGGGAGACAGTTGGAAATATGCCCTAGAGGCAATAATAAATTAGTTATTATTATTAAATTTCATTGTTCATGATAATCGTTTATTATCCATGCTAGAATTGTATTGATAGGAAACTCAGATACATGTGTGGATACATAGACAACACCATGTCCCTAGTAAGCCTCTAGTTGACTAGCTCGTTGATCAATAGATGGTTACGGTTTCCTGACCATGGACATTGGATGTCGTTGATAATGGGATCACATCATTAGGAGAATGATGTGATGGACAAGACCCAATCCTAAGCCTAGCACAAGATCATGTATTTCGTTTGCTAAAGCTTTTCTAATGTCAAGTATCATTTCCTTAGACCATGAGATTGTGCAACTCCCGGATACCGTAGGAGTGCTTTGGGTGTGCCAAACGTCACAACGTAACTGGGTGGCTATAAAGGTTCACTACAGGTGTCTCCGAAAGTGTCTGTTGGGTTGGCACGAATCGAGACTAGGATTTGTCACTCCGTGTAACGGAGAGATATCTCTGGGCCCACTCGGTAGGACATCATCATAATGTGCACAATGTGACCAAGGAGTTGATCACGGGATGATGTGTTACGGAACGAGTAAAGAGACTTCCCGGTAACGAGATTGAACAAGGTATTGGGATACGGACGATCGAATCTCGGGCAAGTATCGTACCGATAGACAAAGGGAATTGTATACGGGATTGATTGAATCCTTGACATCGTGGTTCATCCGATGAGATCATCGTGGAACATGTAGGAGCCAACATGGGTATCCAGATCCCACTGTTGGTTATTGACCGGAGAGTTGTCTCGGCCATGTCTGCATGACTCCTGAACCCGTAGGGTCTACACACTTAAGGTTCGATGATGTTAGGGTTATAGGGAAAGTATGTACGCGGTTACCGAATGTTGTTCGGAGTCCCGGATGAGATCCCGGACGTCACGAGGAGTTCCGGAATGGTCCGGAGGTAAAGATTGATATATAGGAAGTATGGTTTTGGCCACCGGAAGTGTTCCGGGCATCACCGGTAGTGTACCGGGACCACCGGAGGGGTCCGGGGGTCCACCAGGTGGGGCCACCAGCCCCGGAGGCCTACATGGGCCAATAGTGGGAAGGGACCAGCCCCTAGGTGGGCTGGGGCGCCTCCCACCAAGGCCCAAGGCGCAAGGGAGAGTGGGAGGGGGCAAACCCTAGGTCCAGATGGGCCTTAAGGCCCACCCTAGGTGCGCCCCCCTCTCTCCCCCCTTGGCCGCAACCCTAGATGGGTTTTGGGGCTGCCGCCACCCCTAGGGAGGGAACCCTAGATGGGGGCGCAGCCCCTCCCCTTCCCCTATATATACTTGAGGTATTGGGGGTTGCAACACACGCGAGATCATCTCCCTCTTGGCGCAACCCTACCTCTCTCCCTCCTCGTCTCTCGTAGTGCTTGGCGAAGCCCTGCTAGAGTTCCGCGCTCCTTCACCACCACCACGCCATCGTGCTGCTACTGGACGGAGTCTTCCCCAACCTCTCCTTCTCTCCTTGCTGGATCAAGGCGTAGGAGACGTCACCGGGCTGCACGTGTGTTGAACGCGGAGGTGCCGTTGTTCGGCGCTTAGATCGGAATCAACCGTGATCTGAATCGCTACGAGTACGACTCCTTCATCCGCGTTCTTGCAACGCTTCCGCTTAGCGATCTACAAGGGTATGTAGATGCACTCCCCTTCCCCTCGTTGCTAGATTACTCCATAGATTGATCTTGGTGATGCGTAGAAAATTTTAAATTTCTGCTACGATCCCCAATAGTGCAGATGCGCCATTAGTGTGGAAGACACTAATGGTGCACCAGACACATGGTGCGCCACTAGTAACAAATTTCTTTTTTATTTTTCCAAACATACTAATGGTGCATCCAGGCACAGTGCGCCATTACTAGTTCTAACTAGTAATGGCGCACCAGCAACACAGTGCGCCACTACTGTATTTTTTTTATTCTTTTTTTGCAAAACTACTAATGGCGCACCTGACCCTGGTGCGCCATTAGTAACGAGGGTTACTAATAGCGCATCAGTGGATGGTGCGCCATTAGTAACCTGGGACCAGCTAGATATTTTGGACAGCCACACCTACACACTCACTTTTCCCACTTCATTCCCTCCACCTCCTTCTCCAAGCTTGTGTCGGCTGCCTCCTCCTCCTCACCTCATTTACATCATAGATTCATCAAAATTAAGTGGTTAAATTACCCTTTTTTATAGGTAAGTACGGGAAAAGCTATCTTTATGTTGTAGATCTATTTTTTTTCTCCCTAGCTCGCTCCAACAATGTGCACATGCACTTTTTGTGGCCTAGCTAGATCTATGTATGTTTGTGGTGTTGCATATATGTTTGTGGTTGCAGGTACCGGTATTTGAAATGCGATAGTTGCCAATATTTTTCCGGAATGTTGATTCATTTCCGTTTCGGCGAGAATTTTGGCACTATGCATTCTTTTTGGTCCTATTTTTAGGGAAAGTCATGCCAAATTTTTTATTGGTCCTAAAATATTGTTTTGCTCTACCTCGCAGGCGACCATGGTCCGCGCGATGACCGAAGGCATCGTGAATAGGTTTTTGAGCTCCGCGAAGGCCGAGATGCTTCAAAAGAACAAGATGGAGATAAGATGTCCGTGTCGAAGATGCAAGCTAAAGAGCCTTATTGCGGACCCGGATTCCGGGCAGGTGCGGGACCACCTGCTCTTGCGTGGTTTCATGGATGGCTATCGGTGGCAAGGTGATGAAGATGACTATGAAGTCGTCCATGGGGGCCGGGAAAGAAATGAGGAAGGGCAGCGAGACAACCACCGCAGCTCGGGCGGGCGAGAAGATGAAGAATCTCCAGGACATGATCACGACGGTGATGTTGTACACAGTCATCATGTAGAAGATGCCGGACATGATTATGAGGAAGATGCCGGAGCAGACGAAGGGCATGATCATGAAGATGAAGATGTCGATGGAGCAGACGACGATGGACCATCGATGGGCTGGGTGCAGGACCCTCATATTCAAGAGCTGCTTCTCAAGCAGACGGATAACGCAAGAGCTGCCGCCCGAGAGAAAGCCAAGCTGGATCAACTGGAGATAGAGGCGGTTACTCCATTGTATGAAGGATGCAGGCCCGAGGATACCTGCCTGAAAGTAACGCTCATGGCTCTGGAGATGAAGGTAAAACACAAAATGACCGACGCATGCTTCGACGAGAACATGTCATTCTGGCACGAACGTCTTCCCAAGGGGAACAAGTGCCCGACCAGTTTCGAGGAGGCGAAGAAAATCGTGTGTCCTCTGGATTTACCGCATGTGAAATACCATGTGTGCATGGACAATTGCATCATTTATCGGGACGAGCACGCAGAGTCTACCATATGTCCGGTGTGCGGCGTCACTCGATACAAGAAGAGGAAGAAAGCTCCTCGAAAATCGGTGTGGTACTTTCCGATCACTCCTCGTCTGCATCGGTATTTCATGGACCCTAAGGTAGCAAAGCTCCTGCGTTGGCACGCGGATAGGGAGGAGAAGAAGCAAGAAGATGACGCAAACGATCCGGAGATAAATAAAAAAGACAAAATGCTGAGTCACCCTAAGGACGGGAGCCAGTGGCAAGCATTGAACTTCGAACGCCCAGAATTTGGGAAGGATCCAAGGAACATCGTGCTAGGCGTGAGTACCGATGGAGTCAATCCGTTTGGCAGCCAGAGAAGCACACATAGCACCTGGCCTGTGTTTGTGTGGATGTACAACCTTCCCCCTGGTTGTGCATGAAGAGGAAGTACATTCACATGAGTATGCTAATTGAAGGGCTGAAACAACCAGGGAATGACATCAATCTATATCTGGGGCTGCTGAAAGAGGAGCTAGACACGCTGTGGAAAACGCCAGCCAATACGTGGGACGCCGCAGAGAAAGAATATTTCCCTAAGAGAGCCGCACTGCTCACGACGGTGCACGACTATCTCGGTTACGGATATCTCACGGGGCAGGTGGTCCACGGATTTTCTGGATGCGTCAGGTGCATGGATGACACAACGTATCGCCAGCTAGATAGAGATCCCGGGTCTTCAAAAACCGTGTTCATGGGACATCAAAGGTGGCTTCGCGATGATGACCCGTTGAGGAAATGCAAGGATCTGTTCGATGGTGAAACTGAACCCCGAAGATGCCCGCGTACGAGGAGCGGCGAGGAAATAGACGAGCTGTTGAAAAATTGGAAAGATTGCCCACTGTCGGGAAAGAAGCAAAAGGCGCCAGAGCCGGGAAAGAAGCGAAAGGCGCCAGAGCCGCTGCTGAAGGTATGGAAAACGAGATCTGTTTTCTGGGACTTGCCGTACTGGAAGATCCACCGTGTGCCTCACAACCTTGATGTCATGCATATCACGAAGAACGTGTGCGAGAGTCTGCTAGGTACCCTGCTCAACATGCCAGAGAGGACCAAAGATGGGCCGAAAGCAAGGGCAGACTTGAAATCAATAGGCATCAGGGAGGAGCTTCACGCTAATGGTGATGATGATGATGATGATGATGAGGCGAAGCAGGACACGGAAAGTCATCGCAAAGGCAAAAAGGCCAAGAAGACCGGAAATGACTACCCTCCCGCGTGCTTCACTCTAAGTCAGGAGGAGATCGATCAGTTTTTCACCTGCCTCGTAGGAGTAAAACTTCCTTACGGTTACGCGGGGAAGATAAGTAGATACCTAGACCCAGCGAAGCAGAAGTTCAGCGGGATGAAGTCTCACGACTGTCACGTGCTAATGACGCAGATACTTCCAGTTGCAATTCGTGGGATCATGGACGCGCACGTCCGTGAAACGCTATTTGGCCTATGCAACTTTTTCGACGTCATCTCTCGGAAGTCGGTTGGCGTGAGGCAACTCAGAAGGCTATAGGAAGAGATCGTGGTGATACTATGCGAGCTTGATATGTACTTCCCGCCCGCATTCTTCGACGTTATGGTGCATCTGCTGGTCCATATCGTGGAGGATATCATCCAACTCGGGCCGACGTTCCTGCACAGCATGATGCCGTTCGAAAGGATGAATGGTGTCATAAAAGGATACGTTCGCAACATGTCACGTCCAGAGGGAAGCATAGCCAGGGCCTTTTTGACCGAAGAGTGCATCTCCTACTGCACGAATTATCTAGGCATCGAGAACCTCGTTGGTCTGCCCGTCAACAGGCACCTCGGCAGGCTAGCTGGATGGGGTCACCGTGAGGGTCGCCGTGAAATGCATGTCGACTTCGAGGGTCGACTCGCCGACTTTGAAAGAGCAAACCTAGTCGTGTTACAACACATAGACGTGGTCGATCCTTGGGTGGTAGAGCAAAAAACCTTTATTGAGAAGACGTACAATGACCGAGGCCAACAGAGGACAGACGGAGATATAATCAAAGAGCACAACTCATGTTTCACGCGTTGGTTCAAGCAGAAGCTTCTGTCGTACCCTTTACATGAGGATTCTTCCGTGGAAGAACAACTCATATTCGCCTTGTCACAGGGTGCCGAGCACAACCTGATGACCTATGAGGCGTACGATATCAACGGCTACACATTCTACACCGAGGACAAGGACATGAAGAGCGATGGTTATCAGAACTCCGGGGTAACGATGGAATCCTACACCGGTAACGACAAGGACAGATACTACGGAAGGATCGAGGAGATCTGGGAGCTGAGCTACGCTGGAGAGAAGGTCCTGATGTTCCGTGTCAGATGGGCCAAGAGCGTCCTAAAAGAAGACCAGTATTTCACCATCATGGTTATACCCAAAGACAAATCCAAGACCGCGGGCGCAAACGTCACCGTGAAAAATGAGCCATGGGTACTGGCTTCCCAAGTGGACCAATGCTTCTTCATTACCGACCCGTTAAAGCCCAGTCGTGTTGTCGTGAGGAGAGGCAAAAGGAAGATCATCGAAATGGATGGAGTAGCCAATGAGCAGGACTTCGACAAGTACGGCGACCCGAAGATCGAACATGACGACGACGATAAAGTAGCAGCATACACCACAAGAATAAGCAGGACCACCCTACCTAAAGGACATTCGTTCTATAGAAGAACTCCATTTGCGAAAAAGAAGGACAAGAAGATTGTGAACAGATAGCTAGCTAAGATCGATTGTATTTAAATCGTAGCCTTCATTTCTCTGTATTTCATGGGCACTTTTTGATATCATGAATATTTTTAAATTTCATGGACACTCGATCTCGATCCCCCTCCATCTCGATCGCTAACCCACCTCGCTAGATCCGGTCCCCCTCGCCGCCGAGCACCCCCGCACCCTCTCTCCCGCTCCACCGGCCGCCGCCGCCGACCCCCCGCACCCTCCCCCGCTCCACCGCCGACGACGACCCCCCGCCCCCTCTCCCGCTCCACTGCCGCTGATGACCCCCCGCACCCTCCCCGACCCGCTCCACTGTCACAAATGAATGCAACTAAAATTGCAAAAAAAACAAATTGGATTATATTTCCAAATAACAAATTTGATGATATTTTCAAATAATAAATTTGATGATATTTTTTAAAAAATTATTACTGTTTTTATTAAAAATTATTACTGTTTCATATTCATATTCATTTTCTAAAATATTATTAGATGCAACAAAAAATAAAAAAATTTACTTATGGCGCACCTCTGGCTGGTGCGCCATTGCTATATAAAAAAACGATTACTGATGGCGCACCGACCGCGGGTGCGCCATTGCTATCTAAAAAACATACTAATGGCGCACCGCCGCGGGGTGCGCCATTAGTAAGCTTCCCCCCACACTAAATCCCCAATCTCTCACATTTCTCTCTAATCTCTCCCCCTGCCTCATCTCACCCACGCCCGACCACCACCGCCCCCTTGCTCGCCGTCCCGGGCATGCTCGCTGCCCCCCCCCCCCCGTGCTCGCCGTCCTCGAGCCGAGCGCCGCCTCCCTCGTCGTCCCCCCTCCGCCCGCGGCCAGGTTCGCCACCTCGCATCCGGCCTCCCTCGCGCTCTGCGGCTTCCTCATCTTCCTCAACGTCTTCGCCTTCCTCCTCGCCGTCGGTGCCGAGCAGCGACGCAGCACCGTATGCCCCCCCCCCCCCCCCCCCCCCCCCCCCCCCTTCCCCCCCCCCCCCGCCGGGGCTGACGGCCCCTTCTCTGTCTCGCAAGGCAAGGTGGTGCCGGACGAGTACGACGAGCGCTCCTACTGCCTCTACGACACCGACGCCTCCACCGTCTATGGCGTCTGCGCCTTCTTCGTGCTCCTCCTCGCGCAGTTGCTGGTCTCCGGCGTCACCCGTTGCCTCTGCTTCGCCGTCTTCGGCGTCTCCTGGTGCGCCTCGCTCAAACCCTAGATCAATCTCATTCAATCTCAAGAGCACATTTGATCTGTCCAGTCTGATTCAGTACTAGGTTTTGTTCCTACGCTTCTCTGCATCATCAGTTCATTAGTAAATTCAGTGCTAGGTTTTAATTGTCACCTGGAAACAAAATTCATTAGTAATGTATGGATGTTTTGTTAGTACTAGGTGATTAAATTTCTCTAGAGATGATTCATGACATCTTCAATGACAATGGCCATGTATCATTAGAATATGAAAGCTGAGAGTTGCCGAGGGAACCATAACAAATATGCTAAAAAAGCTCCCCAAAATGTTCTTTTCTCTGAATAACTTGATACTGATTATCGCTACCAACTATAATCTCTGGTGGTATTTGATACAGTTGGTCCATCTTACAACACTGGGACAGCATATTTTTTTGAAGCAGACAACTCCATTTTTTTCTTTTTAATTGGATCTTATTTGGTGGATACCTTGGGCTACAAAAAGAAAAGAGAGATGTGCTCTGACCGTTGGTGCAGTGTCATGAATCATCTCTAGAGAAATTCATGGCTAAAAACAGGGCATAATCATGGGCTAGTATCATTAGCTAGCTGGTTGGGTGGCTAGTTTAATTTGGGAGGCCCATTGATTGTGTGTGTCAATGGAGCCAGCCAGCCAGCCATCTCTGCATCATCATCAGCACTTTTTTCCTGCCCTGCTTCCACCTTTCAGTACTAGGTTTTGGAGGCACATGTTATAATGGTGGTCAGATTGCAATTGATAGCTGCAGCTCCTACCTGTATGTATGTGTATCTTGCCTTCTTAACAGAATGGTGTCATCATCAGAACAAAGTTGCTGCAAATGCATACCTTTTTTTTACAAGTGCATTTGCACCTTCTGATCCATTCAGAGTTGTCATAAATATATTTCCAAGGTTTTTTCCATTTCACTGTAGAGTCTTTGCTTCTGGACTCAATGCACATGCTCCATGAAAGTAAATTGCCATGGTCCAAATGTAGCAGAAGTTTCAAGTAGTGTTTTGTTTCTGTGTTTGAATAGGCAGCAAACTTTCTATTCTTTCTGTGTTTGTACAGACTTGCTAAACTATTGATGATTTTTTGTTGGGTGACCTATTAGATCTGGAATGGAAGCTCGCATAAGCTGAGCTGATTTTTGTCCATATGAAAGCAGAGGACCATATGGTCTGTGGCCTTTTCATCCATATGAAAGTAGAGGCACATTGTGGTGCTAGTTTGCTGGGTTTTGTCTCCGACCTTTGTGTCGCGATGATTTTGCAGGTACCCTGAGAGGCCCTTGAGTCTGCCGGAATGTCGATTAACTTCCGTTCCGGCAAATTCGGGTACTCCATATGTCCTATTTTCAACAAAGGTCATGCTGAAATTTTCCGTGAATTTTAGCATGACTTTGCTAAAAATCGGACATATGGGGTACTTGCTACTAATGCATGGGTCGGGGTATCTTAGTACTTAATTAAGTAGGATCAACTGCCCCTTTATTCTTGTTGCATTAAACCATAGGTGGCAATAGAGCCAAGTGATTAGGCCCAACTTAGAGTCGACAAACCCTAAATGATGAAACCTTGGCTTTTAGGGTGCCTCGGTGTCGATGAGAACCTAAATGATGTACGCTTAGGCTTTTAGGGTGCCTCGGCGTCGACAAACCCTAAATGATAAAATCTTAGCTTTTAGGATGCCTCGGTGTCGACAAACCCTAAATGATGAGACCATGATCTTGTTCCTTGACAATAACCAACTTTTTGACCAAACTTTTTTCCTATTTAGAGCGAAACATGGCCCACAATGATGAGGCCGGCGGTTCGGGCGGCAAGCAATTCTGGGAGCTGTCCCAGGAGTTGGAGGAAGAACCTCACCGCTATGAGGACGCCGCGGAAGACACCGATCCTGACTACACAACCCCTAGTGGCGTTGGGGATGACACCACTGATGGTGCCGCCGAGGATGCCACCACTGATGATGGCGGCGCACGCATAGATGGCAGCCAACCGAAGAGGGAACGGAAGGACCGGCGCCCGAGCGTGCTCGGCACCGTCAAGGAGGAATTTACTGAAGTGAACTCCGACGGGCATCCGACGGTGCCCAAAGAAGTAGTCAAAGGGGTACTCGGTTCAGCTTGGGTGCATTCTCCGGAGCACCGTCTCGATCAACACCGAGAACCTAAGGCATAAGGACCGAGGGAATTTGCGTAGCCTCCTCTTCATGAAGCTGCACGAACGATACAAGTTCCCCGCTGAGTTTGCAAACACACGCCTCTTAGGGAATAAAGTGAACAGTGCCGCCCTCACGAGGATGAGCACGGCCCTGTCTACTTGGAGAAGCACGGTGAAGGCAATGATTGAAAAAGGTGCTAGTTATGAGAAGATCAAGGAGAAATATCCTTTGATGAGCAAAGATGACTACAAGGAGTTCAAGATCAAGTGCGAGAGCAACGCAACCTCCGAATCAAGTCAGTGGGGGAAAGAAATGCGGCAGTTGAACTTAGGGGTCCACCAACTCGGTCCCGGCGGTTACAGAGTGGCGGAGCCTATATGGGACAAGGAGGACGCGGAGCGTGCCGAGCAAGGCCTACCGCCCCGCTTCGAGAAATACCGTGACAAGCAGACCAGGAACTTTCTCAGGGCCCGGTACAAGGAGGACCCGGTAACAAAGGAGCTTACCACGGATCCGAAGACCAGGGCGCTTGAGCTTGTTCTGGTAAGGAATACATCCCCGCGTAATTAGCTTCATATGGTTGCATTCTAATTAATCCCCAATATTTCTAAATGGTTCACGTTCCTTCCGCAGGACAATGAAAGCAGTAGCGCGGGGTCGTCTCAGAGCTCCCCTTTCGACACCCCTTTAAATAGGGCGTTGAACATAATGAAAAACAAGGATAAGCTCAGTAAGCCGACGTCAGCTGGTCATGTGGCCGGCAAAGGGTTGTCCACAAAATGGTCGTCATACTATACCGCTGGTGGGCGAAAGGAGAAAAAGACTAGCTCGGAAAGCCAGTCGCGCGAGGTTGAAGCACTCAAGGCACAAGTGGCGCGGATTCCGGAGATTGTTCAAGAGCAAGTGCAACAACAACTGGGAACGACGCTCAACACCATGGTGCCTACGTTGATTCATGGGCTGGCGACGTGGATTGCAGGCGGCCAACAGGGGCCTTCCCTGGTTCCCAGCTTCACAGCTAGCAACTCGCAGAACACTCAGGCGGCGCCATTGGCGTCTCCGGCGGAGGCGGTATTCGTGTCTCCGGCGCCGGCACGGGCATTGGAGCTTAATGCACCCGGGTGTACGCCGATCGGCACCTCGCCAGCAAGTGGCCCCTCCGTCAGTTGCATGCCCGCCGTTGGCGGTGCCTCGACATTAGCCCAGCTCGACGACATCACGGTAACTAAGCCTCTCGGCCGATGACTTCATCTCCTTGCTTTTGACTGGGCATCCCTGACGCCCTACATGTTTTCGCAGGGTGCCGCCGACGTTCCTTGCACTCTCCTGCACTTCGTGGGCGGCGAGTTGGTCGATGTCGCCAAGGGCAGAATCGTTCAACCGGTAACCCTGTGTTCCACGATAATCGGATGCCACCCATAGTGTATAGGGTTGAAGTGGTTCGGGTGCTGCCAGGCTGCAACGAGTTGTTACCTCCTATTCGACCTGCTGGGGCCGACGAAGAAGATGAGATGACCCACAGCGCCTGCGTAAGCTGGCCCCTACTTTGGCCGAAGAGCCAGATTCGTTTGGGGACGGGGGACACCACCCCACAGACAAGACCGCCAGTCGTGCCGGCGCCAAGCCATGGCAAGAACGCCGCAACGCTACTAGACATGTCAGACATCCCTATGGCACAGGATCCGGACATGCATATGGCACAGGATCCGGACGACGACGACAACGACGACGGTATATTTACCAATGTCGATAAGTACTTTGTCGAACATGGGTATGGTAACGAGTTCTGCGGGCCTCCTTCTCAAGAACCCAACCAAGACGACCGCGATCTAGCTGGTACGGCGGAGAAACCCAATTGCAACAGGCGTCGTATGGCGTTCAGTTCTCAGGAGACGCCTCCAGCTGCCGCCTTCACCGAGCCTCAGATAGCTGAGGTGCGAAATATTATCAGCCCCAACACGCTCAAGAAGGCGGTCTATGAGCAGAACTCGGTCCCATTACAGCAGGTCAAGAAGAAGGGACGGAAACGAAAGGCTAAAAAGGGCGCCGCTGCGAGCCAGCCGACACCGAGTATGATCCGTGCTCAAGACGGGCCACCTTCACCTAAGGATATCTCGAGGAGGGTGCATGTGGCAGGTAGGGGGGTGCTACCGACAAATATGCTCAATGTTGCAACCGGTGCTATGTGGAGTCTGCATGATAGTGTTCTTTCTATGGAGAAGCGGCGTCTCAGAGAGAATGATGTGGCATACCCGGTTTTCGTGGCCAAGGTGCCAGAGGGCAAGGGCTTTGTGGATGGCGACATCGGGGGTACGATCGTCCTGCGGTTTGATGACATCTTTGCTATGTTTAACCTTCATCCG
This sequence comes from Triticum urartu, assembly GCF_003073215.2. NCBI lineage: Eukaryota > Viridiplantae > Streptophyta > Magnoliopsida > Poales > Poaceae > Triticum > Triticum urartu. Next base: position 412,166,310 of record NC_053026.1, on the reverse strand, counting down.
CTGCACTACACCTTCGTTCGGCTGTTTTCGCTGAGTATGGAGATGCGGATCATTAGAGACAAGACCCTGGACATCGTGATAGTCGACCCCTTCTACATGCGTGCCAAGCTCTTGGGCAGCGCTGGGGACCGCCAAGTCGCGAGTTCATACCTCGAAGGCGTCATTCTGGTAAACCCAGATAAGGATAACTTCCTCGTGCCTTACTTTCCTGAGTAAGTCATCCCCTAACCGCCCCGTAACATATGATTTCTTAGATTTCGATCGTTCTTTTTTTTCTAACATTCCGTGTTCTATGCAGTGACACACATTGCACACTCATCCTCTTAAGCCCGAAATATTCCATGGCCACGTATTTCGACCTGAACCGTGACTCCAAGATAAACTACACAAATATCAAGAAAGTTCTTGATGATGTTCTCCCCAGCTACGCCAAATCTGGAGGCACCTTCACCAGGCCAGTTCATAGGTACGGCAGGCACGTGTTCGCCCACAATACTAAGTTCTGCTGCGTCAAGCAGCCGCCTGGCAGTCAGAAGGATGCCTACTACGCCCTCCATCACATGCGGGCGATCATACGGGACCATCATCACCTTCTGCTACCAGATAATCTCAAAGATTGGGCCGTGAGCTTGTCGGCAATCCAGGACACGGACATCAGACAAGAATTCTTTCGCATCCAGTCGGAGTTTGCGGAAATCATCCATCAAGATGTCCTTCATACCTCGGGGCAGTTCTACCTCAGATATCAACCGTCCAATAGTGAGATAGACACAACGCTACAAATGCAGGCTGACAACGCCCGCAATTTCATGACCATCACGGCAGACGGCGGCTTCATCCACACTCCGGTCCCATGAGTCGAGTCGAAAGTAGTGATGCTATGTGTAGTTCTGAAACATTGATTGGCTCATGTTGTAATTAAACTTTAATGAATTGTATGTCTCTTTGGTTTGGACAGTCGTTCAACTTAGATGTAATCGATGATATTTATTAGTAGGACCATGAATCGTGCTATTGATGTCTTACTTTTCTCTTCCGATCCTTTTGTTGCATACTTATATATTGCTTATGTATTGTCTGTTGTTTGGCTTGTGCATAGAGATGCCGTCGTATGTCGTGTACAAGGGTAAGGTTTCCGGAGTCTACGACGACTGTCAGGAGTGTCGGAGACAGGTTCACCGTTTCAGCGGTAACAGTTACAAAGGGTACACCACTAGGGCGGAGGCGGAATCTAGATACGCCCGCTATCTAGCGGGAGAGAGGAGGGAGCGTTGGAGAAACTGGATGAAGACCAGTTTCATCGCGATGATACTCATCGTGATGACCGCAGCTCTCTTCTATGTGATTGTAGTTTAGATGATCGATATCGACTTGTAATGTGAAGACAACCTCGCTACTCGCAGTCTCGAGACTTGTAATGTTCTATCTTTGTTCGGTCTTTTGAATTCGGAGACTAATATGATGAATTGTATTCGGAGACTAATCTTCTATTGTATTCGATGAATCTGCTGTTGCTGTGTGGTGTTGTCTATATTCTGTCCAATAATATATTTTGTAATCTATGCAAAAATCAGAAAAGTAAAAAAAAATAAAACATAATATTCATACTAATGGCGCATCACTACACAGTGCGCCATTACTATGCCAAAGAATACTAATGACGCATCACCCCACAATGCGTCATTAGTATGTCAAAGCACATGGATAAATATGGCCCCTGAGAGGCATACTAATGGCGCATGTTGGTCTATACTAATGACGCATGGCGTGATGCGCCATTAGTATACCAGATACTAATGGCACACCAGTGGTGCGTCATTAGTATATAATATTAATGGCGTGGTACTAGTGGCGCACCAGTAATGCGTCATTAGTAGGCAAACTGATGCGTCACTAGTAGGCCTTTTTCTAATAGTAGGGGATAGGCGAAGATGTGAGTAACGCTGCCTCAGGCGGGCGCGGATTGTCTCGCATGTTCGCCTCAGGCGGACGTGGGTTGTCCAACAATGCTACACTTACGGGAGGGAGGCTACGGAATTTTGCTTACGGGCTTATGTGGAAGAAAACAAATGGATGGTTGGGGCCTAGCTGAAATCAGGAGGCAGCTTTAAGGTCAAATCAACTGGGAGGATCAGCGCGTAGGTCGATTCCATAGCATCTTTACATAAGTCTAGCATTTTTGCGGGTTGTCTCCTATGTTTCATCCTCCTTTTATATACGATAAAATAGACGAAATAAAAGTTAGTGTGAATTTTAATTTTGTACTGTACACGCCAGTGAAGCGCCATACTATACCACTGTCGCAATACTGCTTCGGAAAAGCATGGCAGCCGAGCCCCAGGTCGGACGGACGCGCAGCAGGGGACTACCCACCCATAATGAGAGTAATATAGATAATAACATTATAAATATCTAGATAAAATAGATGATGTAGCAAGCAATAAATGAAGAAAGAGAGGAAAATGATAAGTAACATAGCTAGTTATTAGTAGTAGTAACATCACACATATTAAGGCAAGATGTGTATAGCCTAATAAATAAAAGGTTGCATGTTACCACATATATATTACTCTTCACTACAGAAATAATAACATAAACTAGTAGAAATAGTACCCATTGTGGCTAGTCTTACTGTTGCTTTACACGCCGCCGAAGGCCCAGACTCAGAGGCTCGTTCCCACGCTGGACGTGGCAGCCGCAGCCTGCCAAGCAGTGCCCACCGCCACCGCCTAAGCTTCCCCCTTGACCCGGGCTCTGCCACCCAGCACGGCACAATCACTCACTCTCTGCCTCCTCCCATCTCCTCTGCGCCACCTTAGCCAAGCTCTCCTCCTTCCTTCCCCGCGCGCGCTCTCTCCTCGCCGGCGCCGCCCCGTGCCATGTCGTACAACAAGACCGCCTCCATCACCGCCGAGACCATAAACCCCAAGGTACCTGACGGACGCCTCCTCATCCGGTGCTTGCCCTGATTCACGTACGCCAAACCTGACTTGATTCTCCATGTTTTCCTTTCTTCCTCGCTCACAGGTGAAGATCTTCGACTACGAGCCCTGCGGGGAGATCGCCAGGCACGCAGAGGTAACAGCAACAATTCTACCTGCACTCACCCTCGCCGTTCAACTGTCCATGTATGTATGTATGTGTCGCAGTAGTCCAGTCAGACTGTCTGTCTATCGACACAGTCAGTGGCAGTGGGTTACCCCTGACCTAGTAGTACCCGGGTGCGCAAGCTAACTAAAGAAATGACTTCTGTAAACTGAAACCAAGTAGTGCACAAGCCAACTAAAGAAATGACTTCTGTAAACTGAAACTAAGAGCTAGACTGCATTTTGCACTACAGCCAGTTCAGATGATGCATCCAACTTTGATCTTTGGTATCATCTGACATTCCTGGCCCATAAATCTGCAAAAGCACTGGTTTGACTGTACAAATTTTCTTTTTTTCGTGTTATCCAGCGGTTGGAGCAGGAGATGGAGAAGAGCCCCGGTTCTCGCCCTTTCCCAGAGGTGCGTCTTTGTTTACATATAATGTATTCAATCCTGGCCAAAATCACTAGTCAATGATGATAAGTTGCTTCCTTGCAGATAACATACTGCAACCTTGGGAACCCCCAGGCTCTCGGCCAGCGACCCATAACCTTCTTCCGTGAGGTTACAACCTTTAATCACACTCTCCAAAAAATATTAATCCGGGAGGCATTAATTGCTGTCTTATGCCTCAAATATCATCATCTGCCTTCAGGTTCTTTCCCTGTGCGACAATCCAGCTCTCCTGCGCAGGGATGAAACTCGTATGCTATTCAGGTTTGTTGGGCTTAAATAATACTGTACTGCTAGCTCAAAGTCTGTTTTCCCATCTCTCACAATTTTCTCTTCAGAAGAAAAGCAAATTGCCATTGATGCATTTGCTTTCAGTTCTAGCAGAAAAGTTGCTAGTAGTATCATGCACCATCTTGCTGTGACGATTTGATTCGTCGAAACCTGACCAGTATTGTTTCAACCTGCTATTACAGCCCATGTGCCATAAATAGAGCGCGGAAGATTATTGAGTCCATGCCTGGCAGAAACTCCGGTGCATATACTAACAGTCAGGTATTACATTGGAATACCAAGATAATCTTACAACCAGGTGCCTGATGTTTCGACTTTTGGGGCGGTGCCGCATTAGTGCACCAACACCCTGGTCTTGGTGTTGTTGTCTTGTCCGGCGATGATAATATTTTTCCCATACTATTCTGCACCACGTTGAGACACTTATTTTGGGACGGACGGAGTATTTAGGAACGGAGACAGTAATATTTTTTTCCATATTATTCTGCACCACGTTGTTGTAAACTCCTCTAACATGATCAGGGAATCAGAAGTTTGCGCGAAGCAGTCGCAAGTGGAATCGCTGCAAGAGATGGTTTTCCATCAAGACCAGAAGACATCTTTCTGACAGATGGAGCGAGTTCAGCCGTAATACTCTACATTCAACAGCTCCATCACATCAATGCACTTCGTCTATCTCGACGTGCTAAATTGGGCTGCATTTTTCATTTCTTCCTTCCAGATTAATTTGAGTATGCAGATACTCATTAGGTCCCAAGAAGATGGCGTTTTATGCCCTTTACCTGAATATCCATTATACTCGGCGTCCATTATACTTCATGGTGGGACTATGGTATGGTGCTAGCTTTATGAAATAATTGATCGGCGGTCGCAATTCTTCAGTACTTAATTTGTTCATTGCATCTCAAACCTATAGATCAGATTCCTGACATTTTTACATAAAAAGTGTAAAGGACTGCTCATTTTATTACATGCAAGAAATGACCAAGTTACTGAATTTGGTTTGTAGGTGCCATACAATCTTAGTGAGGACGGTGATTGGGGGCTTGAGATCTTCGAAGTAAAGAGGTGCTTGGAGGAGGCACGCATCGCAGGTTTGACTGTTCGGGCTATGGTGATCATAAACCCCGGAAATCCGACGGGACAGGTACGCAAACAGATATTTATGTACCTTGCAATACCATAAATGTGAATGCATGGGATAAAACAAAAAAATATCTAGAAGGTTCCCTAAAATACTGCTGAAACTCAACATCTGCAAGCTCTGCTGTAGGTACTGTCTATCACCAACCAGGAGGAGATAGTAGAATTTTGTCGGAAAGAAGGTTTGGTTATGCTTGCCGATGAGGTTTGCACTTGGTGAGCTGCAGTAGTTTTCTGACGCGGACGCGTGTGTAGACATCCTACATTTGTGTAAATGTATTTACAGGTATACCAAGATAACGTCTATGTGGAGGATAGGAAATTTCATTCTTTCAAGAAAGTAGCCAGATCACTTGGGTATGACGAGAATGACATCTCCATAGTGTCATTTCACTCAGTCTCAATGGGTAAACCGTTGTTCATCAGAAACATAGTTCGTAGCCTCTGGAAAATAAGCCTTAGAGCAGAGACTAATGGTTATTTTTTCATCTTCTGAACTTGACAGGGTTCTCTGGAGAATGTGGCAGAAGGGGAGGCTACATGGAGATATGTGGTTTTGGAGATGATGTGATGGGTGAGATTCGCAAAGTGGCTTCCGTGACTCTTTGCCCCAACATAGGTGGTCAAATTCTTACTAGCCTTGCTATGGATCCACCGAAGGTTTGTTCGTCCTGCCCTTCTTGTGTTTGTTATAATTTATTTTAATTACTACAACCTCCGTCCCAAATTACTCGTCTTAGATTTGTCTAGATACTGATGTATCTAACAGTAAAACGTGTCTGTATCTTTATCTAGACAAATCTAAGACAAGTAATTCAGGACGGAGGGAGTATATCTTGTCTTATCCTGAAAGCATTGTAAAGCTGCCATCCTTCATCGGTAATGCTAGCTGGTGAACCTTCGCTGGGAAGGAACTCCCAGTGAACACCCTCGCAGTCGTTTGATCAAGATCAAACGTGACAGTTTTTTTGAAAATTTTGCCTTTTCTAGGAAGGAATTGTCATACTAGCCTGAAGAAATTGCTGCCTCCCTATAACTAAAATTGCATGGAAATCATACGCAAATGCCATCCCCCCCAACAAACCTTCGCTAGCTATTGAAGTCCTTACATGACAGTACCCAAAAAATGTCAAAAAGATTATAATTATTTTCAGCAAAAAGATCCTTATTGACTTTTTTTTAAATAAGTCCTTATTGACTTTTGCTGCAAGTTTCTTGGGCTGTTTTTATTGGGTTATTATTAATGTAATTATTCCTACCATTCGCATACTTGTAATCAAAATTGATTTGATGCAGCTTTGATGAGATTTTCGTTCTGGTTTTTAGACAAGAGGTTTTTGTGTCCTTTGCAATATTAGTTGCTCGTTGACCCTTGCTGCCTCAATTTTGTCACAAAATAGACAACCCCCTACCTAGAAAAGAATAGATATGTATGTGTTTGTTTCTACCAAACTCATCTTGATATTTGCAGCTGGGAGATGGTTGTTTTGAGAATTTTATGGCTGAAAAGGAAGACATCCGTTTATCTCTCGCCAAGCGCGCCAAGGTATCCTCCTCCTACATACACATTGTCAACAAGCACACCATCTTTCTTCTTCCTCTATCAGAGGAATGATGAAATGACTCAGTGAGACACAAGTCTTGCATACCTTGTACAAATAGAAACCATGTGGCTGGCCCTCATGTGCTCTTCACAGACCTTGTCGAGCGCATTCAGCAGCCTGGAGGGAATGACCTGCAACAAAGTAGAAGGTGCAATCTACGCCTTCCCACGGATCCACCTCCCTGCAGCGGCGATCAAAGCCGCCAAGGCCGAGGGCGTGTCCCCAGACATGTTCTACGCGTGCCGCCTTCTCGACGCCACCGGGATCGCCGTCGTCCCTGGCTCTGGATTCCACCAGGTCAGTCCTTTTTTGTTTTATCTATTTATCAGGACTGCATCTGGAAGGGGAAAAAATAGAAGGAAGATGGTGTTGTCTAGTACTTGAAGTTGTTTCCATGCACATGTACTCCCTCCGTTCCTAAATATAAGTCCTTTTAGAGATTCCACTATGGACTACATACGGATGCATATAGACATATTTTAGAGTACGGATTCACTCATTTTGCTCCGTATGTAGTTCCTTATAGGAATCTCTAAAAAGACTTATATTTAGAAAAGGAGGACGTATATGTTACAAGATGTTGTTAGTTGCCTGACTCTGGTGGCCTTTGATCTTGTTGCAAACGACTTCCATGGACGCAACAAAGGTGTCTGGGCGCAACAAGGCCGCCGGGACATGTCATATCCGGTGCACGATCCTCCCGGGCGAGGAGAAGATCAAGGAGATGATCCCGCGCCTCAAGGAGTTCCACGAGTCCTTCATGAACGAGTTCCGCGACCGAAGCTGATGTGCATCTTCAGCTACACAAGCCACAGGCCGGTCAGAGCCCTGAAGGCGGTGTTTTCTACCCTACCCTGTAAATTAAGCCTGTGTTGTACTACCAATAAATAAACTTTCACTACCCTGTAAATTAAGCCTGTGTTGTACTGCAAATAAATAAACTTTGCCAGCAGTGTGTTGGTCCTTCCCTGTAAATTAAGCCTGTGTTGCTTTAATACACTTTGGCTCTGCGAAGTGCAAACCTGGTATATCCACCTGCCTGTCTCATTGCCGCGATGATCATAGTCATATCGTGACGAAACTGGCAGTTCAATGTACACTGATTCTGCACCTCAATTCACAACATCCAACATTCAGAAGATCTGAATTCCGAGACGACTAGAGCGAGCGAAGGACAACACAAGCAGTCTGGTGGCTGGAACCGGGGATACAGATTAACTTATATCAACAGGTGCTTACACTGAATCTGGCCAACTACTGCAGTAAGTAGCCTCCCTGTGTTGTCCGCTGTTACATGCTATAAAAGACTTGAGCTCCTACACTGAACCAAATTAATGGGATAATACAGATCAACACTACAAAAGCCTCCCCCCTCTATCAGGCCTATACCCTACCACCGACGCATCACCCCGAAACCTAGGGCAGAGAGGCGAAAAAAAGGAAAAGCAAGAAAAGAAGAGGATTAAACATTCCGTGATACAGGCAGCACGGTATTCGCAAACCCGTTGGCTACTTTCTGGGGCGGCGGAGGCTTCTTCTTGTAATTCGCTATACTACAATGCGGGCAGATGTATTCCAACCCGTCTGTCTTCGCGTAATCCTGCAAGGTAGAACAAGACCAATCGTTAGACGAGTTATCATGAAGAGGGGGTGGGGATCAAAGAAGACAAGTTTTTACCTTGAAAGTGCCCAGCCCTTGCCGTCTATCACAACCGAAATGAGCCCATTCGCCACATAAACCACAGTTCACCCAATCTCCAGGAGCGCTACTGAAATTATTATGTACAAAGATGGTGTTAGGTTTCAGTGACAAACTTGAAATCCAAAGCAAACATAATGGCAGAAAGGATCGGACCTGTGACAAAGCAAACAACATTCCCCATCCACGTCGTCATGTGATAGCTCATATTCCAGCAAGTAAGTCTCGTAGTGTCTTTTCAGTGTGTTCCCGACACCCTAAATATACACAGGCAAGTGCAAAATTAGAACACGTTCAGCATTTCACTCGACCAGCAGCAGTAAAGCTAACTTGCTATGAAGGGAGCTAATGGAAGTGATCATGAAATTTCAGAGAAAAATTGAAGGCAGTAATTAATTGTTATCATGGAGACCAGATCAAACCTAAGTAAGCACATGTTAAAATTGAAATGGAAAAATACTTTTAGAAATGGCCAACACACAGGTTGTTCCCTTGTTCTCCAGCATTTTGATAGCTAAAAGATATAACAAAATTCAATAATTCTATCTAAGCGAAGTGAATAGTGGATACTTACAGTCATTCTATTTGTTACGGTGTGGTTTCGCATCTTCGAAAAGACTTGACCCTTCCAGTTTATACCATTGCCCACATAAAAGCCACCCCTGGACACCACCTGAAAAAACAAAAACCTTTGTCAGGGAACAATAATTAACAAAATGCACATTTATTTGTACCTCTAATCATTAGAGTACATTGTAAGCAGAAGTGCAGAATTACCTCTTTGTACAAGTTATAGAGATCAAGGCGCTTTGCATTAAGGACTGCATCAGGAAATTCAGCTAGACCTCCATGAGGAACGAGTCGATGGTGGCCCCTCTGAATTAAAAATTGCATGACATCCTTCAGAAAGTCCTCCTGCAAAAGGTCAAAGAACAGACCCATTATTCTAGCTTGGTGTAGTGGTCTTAGTATAGAGATATTCCGTCCTCATCAAGCTCAAAGAAGCATACCTCGGAGCACACTTGGATGGGCAACCGATCACACCCATGTTTCTTCATGGGAAGTGGATTCAGCTGAATGATCGATTGAGCATGAGATGGCCCTGAAGTAGATTTCCTATGCGCTGCTGTAGAAGCAGGTGCTGAATTATGATGCTTAACAGGTGGAGCAACTGGCAAGTTTGGCTTGGCCTGACTAGTTTCGTGAACGTTAGCTTCAGGGAAACCCATAAAAGGATGCATTTGCTGCTGTCGAGAGTGAGGAATAGGCCTCATAGTTGCAGGCTTCAATTTTCCCTTGAAGGATGTCAGCGAGGAAGGCCCTTCAACTGGAGCTTTCCTGTCCTCTGAAGTTCCATTCACAACTAACAAATTTGATTTTGATTCTGAACCCGTCTTTGCTCTGTCCTTGGTAAGGGAGGCTGACCATCTTGGCAGATGAAAATATGGGCCACCTTCACCAGCTGAATCTTTCCTTTGACCGGTGCAGAAGAAAAGAAGGCGGTCTGCATCTTGCCTCTCGAATGAAGCAACAGGAGTAGCATTTACGCAGCCAACTCCAAGTGCAACTAGGCTCCTGTATGAAATTTCTGGTGCTAGATGCTTCAAAACCTAAATATCCAGAAAATAATGTTCGGTCATCAGATATAAACGAAAAAAGATTCATATGTAAACAACTCAGGCGTGGGGCATAAAAAAAGGTCATAAGGAGTCCACATAATAGGAGCATTAGAAGTAGCAAACTGAATCACATGCGTAGACAATACGAATAGAAGTAGCCAAGCGATATCAGCACACCATGGAATTCAAATTTGTTGCATATCTGTTGCATTCAATCTATTAAACCAACCTGTGCTGCCCACTTAGGAAGGGTCATCCAGACTTCAAAGGTAGAAGCACCACAAGCTGTGGACATAGAAGTGAAAGGCTCGGTCGATGAGAGCTTATCCTCGCTGTTTGGTAGAGCACGGACTAGCTGGCTCTTCTCGATGAGTTCATTTTTTATGTGGCTTTCTAGAAGCTGCAGACATAGTAAGCACCATATGAGTTTGTGTGGTCAGTCAAGAAAGGTCTCAAGTATGGGCTAATCTGTACCTGGTCATCAAAACAAGTTTGTGCACTCCCAGAAACAAGAAGTGACACATGAGAAGAACTGCAAGTTGTCATATCACAACGCATTGTAACCATTCCACGTGGTACAGACGCTGCTTCAAGAGGCGGTGGAGAAGCACTGCCACGTATGAGAACACCCGATCAGTTTCTGCTTTACCCACAAAGAATCTTTGACGAAGATAAAGTTGGCAGCAGAAAAAAAAACTACAGATAAAAAGACTTCTTGCACAGGGTGACCCCAATATTTACAAAGAAAGTAGTACACATGTACTTTTAGTTAGCAACTCTACCAACAAAGGCTCACTGGTTCATTTTAACAATAATCTACTTGTCCCCTCCCTCTCTTTCATTTAGTAAGAATAATAAGCGACAACAGTTAAGAGCTAGCTGAGAATACATAATGTATAGCAAATAAACTTGACTCAGCACTCTACAGGAAGGTTATCAGGTAAGAATTCTCAAACCCAACAGACAGAAAATCAACACACCTGATTCGGTTCTGAAGTTTACTCCCACGAATCTGTCCAAAACAGAATCAAACGTTACATGGAGCTATTAATAATACATATGAAAAGTATAGTGAAACAAACAGAATTACAGAAGTGGCACAAAAATTGATAGATAAGAGTTAGCTGAACAAATCCTGGAGCATCTAAGATTAGCACATTTGTTTTATTTGTGTATCCATCTGTTTACCGACAAGTAGTAAAAGAAATAGCTAAATAGTACGGTGTTTTTGGATGTGTGTCGATCATAACATCAAAATGTAATATGGTTTTGCCGCTTCACATATAAGACAAAAGGATGCATAGTCTTACTAGTCTTGTATCTAGTATTTCATTTACGTGCAGTGTTTGGTGCCGCACATCATGACGGATTTTATTTTTATGTAGTTCTTGCTTGTAACCATTGTCCAGTGAGGAGTGTAGCTTCTTCTGGCTCTTGAAACAAGAGCATAAATGTTTTGAACAAGTGTAAATGTGATAACATCCATGCAATTGAGAAAACAGATTTGACAAAATGTAACCTAGTCAAATCATACTTCTGTAAACAAGATTTCTTAGATTGTCAATGAAGGTTGTTAGAATCATAATACCACGTTTTTTTTTCTTTAGCAAATAGTTGAACATTTGTGAGATTCCATGACTCAGAAATCATGTTTATTCCATACATAGAAGGACGTGGAGGATAAGAAGTATTGTTGAACTACAATGCTTTACTCCATACTTCGATATTTAGAAGAGCATTCAGACCATCTTCTAATGAGCCCAGCAAACAAGAGTCCTGCACAAGAATAGAGATGAAATTAAGACATAGTTGAATCGAGTAACAAACAATATGCAAGAGATGTGGATAATCCGTACGTCTAATATATCGAAGCTTACCAGCGCACTTGGTACTCCGCAGAGAAGAAATTTCATGTTGATGTCATCATCATATATTTTTATAGCTGGGGACACTTCAGAAGAAGAACCTTCTTCCTCAGCCATTTCATTCTCGGGAGTGACTACATTTACCTTTGGAGCATCACCAAGCAGACGAGGGCCGAGTTTAACACTTTGAACATGGTTGTTTCTTACACAGTATAGTCGAAAGGATGCATGAGCAAGCTGAAAGGAATCCCATGTATGGCTCACCGAACTACATTCAAGCATAAACACATTGTTACATGTCTCGTTACATGTCATTGACATATGATGCTGATGAAAAGTGAAAGGGGGATGGCAGTACCTTTGAACTACCGACAACAATGCATTGCGAAAATGGGATGCTGCATAAGATGAAAATGAATTTCTCCAGTATATTACATATGGAATACCCTGAAATGAAACAACCAAAGTCAATGATTTAGCAAATTACAATATTGTATAACTAAAATAAAGTTATTTTCTTTTGTGAAACTTAAGACAGGTCGCTAGATACTTCTGTGTGCAACCTCTCCAACTACACTCAGAGAAATGGACAATGGGACTCTAGTTGCTTGGGCAAAATATTGCAAAGATTAATGTGTCTACCTTTGAGTGAACTGCTTGGGCAAGTTTTTCACCAATAGGAACCTCCAGATAAACCTGTGTTATAACCAAGCCGCAGTGTTACCATCACCCACACACAGACAAAAAGAATCAAAAGAATACAAGGCAAAGAAAATCCAATGCAGTATGGAGAGGAAATCTGCCTGTGAAAACATAATAGCTAATATGTACATCATGCAATGAAATGGAGAAGACATTAGCTACCCTAGTGGCATGGGCAATCTTAGAAAAACTGTCTTATTGCAACAAATCAAACAGACATCCTTGGGCAAGTTTCTTCAGATTCATACAGCAGCTGCAATCAAAATTGCCGATTGCAGTTATGGAACTAGAATCAACAACAACAACAAAGCCTTTCAGTCCCAAACAAGTTGGGATAGGCTAGTTATGGAACTAGAATGTTGACTCCAAAACATGTCAGCGAGTATCATGCAACTAGGAACTCAATTCCATCAACAGCTAACAGCACTGCAACTTGGAACTTGCCGCCACCACTCAACCAAGGAATAAACAGTATTGCAGACAGTTGAGAGAAAATTTCTGCGCTTACAATCGTTGGGAACGGCGGGCTGATGAGACAGACAAACGACTGCGGGTCAGACATGTCGGCATCCCCCCAGACGAGCGAACCAATCTCCTCATCTTCCAGCTGCTGGCCCTGGATGTAGAAGAAGTTGGGTTGCACCAGCCGCTGCGCCTCGAGGAACTGCTCCGGCGTTGGATTGACCAGCGTGTGCACCTGCATCGAAAAGCCCCCTTCCATGTGAGCTACCAAGCAAAATCCATCCATCCCCAGGCACAACAAAGTGAGGGCGCTGCTAACTGACCTCCAACCTCCCCGCTGAGCTGAGCTCAGGAAACGGATAGGACGGCCGCAGCCGCTTCGCCTCCGGCCCCGACCTCCCCGGCGGCGCACGCTGCTGCTGCTTATCGGCGTGCTTGCCGCAGAGCACCGCAAGTAGCACGCAGCTCCGTGACAAGCTCTGGATTTGCGACATGGCCGCAAGCAAAAACTCTCAGCAAGACCCAGAAATTCACCTCCGGGGGGCGTCACTTCATGGAACCCTGCAACCGCGAAACACAAGGGGATCAGACCACAAATCCCCCGAAAAATCCGACCAAATCTGAGGCAGGAACCGTCAAATCGGCGCGAGAAACATACCTGGGGACGGATTTCGGCGGCCGAATCGGGGGCCGGCGGGGCGAAATCGAGGGCGAGCCCCGGATCCGGACGGGGGGCGGCGGAGGGGGGAGGATTGGATTCGGGGGGCGCAAAGGAGGATAACGAAAGAGTAAAGCGTGGGGGAGAAGACGAAGAGGGAGGAGCCCTAATGGGAATCGCGGAAATAGCTCCCTCTCTCTCACAGCGCAAAGGCAAATCCCACTCCTGGAACAATAAAAAAGAGGCGTACTTGTGGCGGTGGTGGTGGTGGGGAATTGGACGCGAGCCCAACCCAGCAGCCGCAGCAGCCCCCGCCCATCCCAATCGAGCCCGCGCGCCCGCCCGATGAACGGATGAATCCAAGGAACCTCCAAGAAAGAAAGAAAGAAGGAAAGAAAGAAAGAAGCCGACCAAACTGGGACGAGAATCACGCGGGGATTCGCGGATTAGGCAGCGGCGGCAGCCTGATTAGCAGCAACCACCAACCAGGGGCTGCCTCCCTGCCTGACAATAATAATTATCGCGGAGCCGCGAACGAAACAAACCGGAGGGGAGAACAGTAGGGGAGGGCGAGGCGTCCCCCGTCAAAGATTGGATTTTGACGGCTCGGGCGGGCAGTGGGGACTTTTTCTTTCTCTATCCCTTGCCTTCCCTTTGGGATGCGATGGATGGATTATTTTGTGCTTTGCTCGCGCATCTAATCTGCCCGCGCTTCCTCCGTCGATGATGATGCTGCGGCCGCCTGGTGCGTTGATGTTGTTGTTGTTGTTCTCTTGGCGCTTTTCGTTTTCTCTGCCGCTGCCTCGTCCTCATTACTGCTGCTGGGGCGACGGAAAGGAAAAACAGAAAACTTAAAAGATTAGATTAGAGTTAGTAGACGGGATTTCGGGAATGGGATTGGGGAATTTCTTTCTTTCTTTTGTGTTTCCCGGCTGCCCCGATCGGATGGATGCTGCTGCTTTTTGTTTTGGTTCTGGTCTTGGTCTTGGTCTTGGTAGGGTAGAGAGAGGTCGTATGTAGTGTATTTGATCGCCATCGGATCGGGGTGGAGTCTGTGCTGGAGGCGTGGTGCAGCGTACGATGGGACTCCTCCTCGGCTGCTGGCTGGGACGTTGGGTTCGTGCTTGCGTCGCGTGGTTTGTTGTTCGTGGCGTGGGGAGGAGACGACCCGTTTGATCCGTTTCGCCCAATGTCCGTCCCGGACGATGGAGCGAGCGGGCGGGCACGTGTGCTGCTGCTCTCTGTCTCTGCACTGTGGGTCCAATCCTAGGAGAAGGTTGTGGTTTGTCTCCTGGCTGGCACATACATGAGGTGGGCCCACTAGCAGCAGCCCATGTGCTCTTCTGAAGTTTTGCCTCTCTTATTTTCTTCCTGTACAAAGTCTCTACTCTTATAAAAAAACGAGTTGATGATGACGTTGTGCTTGCCATCCTGCAATATAAACCGTCCGATCCATATTTAATGGATAAAAAATAACTATAATAATTTTACAAAAAAATATCTGCACCTCTCTTCATATTTACAGATAAGGTCTTCTCTCGTTCATTCTTATCTCCCACGACCTCATTGTTGAGCAATTAAAAAAAGAAGCCTCTCGAACAATCTGGCATGGTGGCCGCTGCCGGCGTCGTCCATCCCCATGCCTCCGCTCAGTCCGACCACCAACCACCACCACGTCTCACTCCTCACCTATCTCTCATCTTTCTCGTCTCCCCCACTCCGCTCGGTCTGAGGTGTTGGGACACGCACAGCACCGTCGACGTGCTTGCGGAGGTCGGTGTCGGAGAGGATCTGCATCAACGGTGTACGTGCTGAGTTATAAAAACCTGACGATGTCGTTGGTTTTTACACATGGGATTACTCCCGCATGGATCAATCACAACTGATGTTTTATAAAATAAATGCATCTTGATGTTCTTGCTAGTTTGTAAAATAAGTTGTGTGGATTTTGTAAAAAAAATCCAAATTTTGTTGGAAAAATTCTGCAAAAAACAAAATGCTTTATCAAACAAAATATGATGTGGATATTAGTCACTTTGTGTCTCGTGTTTTTTTCGGAATTCACATTTTTTTTCTCGAATATGCACGAGTGTGCATATCATATATTAAAGAAGAAAAGGCAAAGAGTGCCTCCACCAAAGTTTACATTGTTACCGGTACAAAACTAGTCTTTACCACTCACCCACCTCTCTACCCTACGGAAGAAGGGAGTTACATGCCCTTTTAGTAGCCCAGCCGATATCCAAACTAAGCCCTCGCTACGAATCTTGTTTAGCAACTGGAAGACCGACGGTCTCGCACCGTCAAACACTATTGCATTCCGATGCTTCCACAACTCCCACCACACAAGAGCGAAGATGGTTCGTAGATCCTTTGTACTCACCTCATCCGATCTGCGCTTGTCAATGGCCCATTGTACCAGCGAATCCTGTGTAGTTGGAATCCAAGCCGGAGAGCCCAGCGCTGCACAAATGGCCGCCCAGATTGTTCTAGTGAACACACATGTGAGCATGAGATGGTTGATCGTTTCGTCCTCCTGATCGCAGAAAGGGCATGCGGCTTGATGTGGCAGGCCTCGTCGTGCAAGACGATCTGAGGTCCAGCATCGGTCTTTCATGGCCAACCAAATAAAGAACCTACATTGCAAGGGAGCGCGTGACTTCCATGTCAAGTCTGTCGTTGGGATTACTTCTCTTCCCCAGAATGCTGCCGCATACGCTGATTTCACCGAGAATCGGCCGTTTTCCTCCCACGACCACTTAATCACGTCAGGCACGTCGTCTTGAGTTGTTTCCCAAGTGCTAACCATCTCCCAAAGTGTGAGGAATTCATGCAAAGTATCGACGCCCAAGTTTGGGGTCAAGTCTATCGCCCAAGATCCACTCTCCACGGCCGAGCAAACCAGCCTCGTCTTTCGTATTCGCGGCGGGACCGAGTCGTACACACGCGGTGCCACCTCCTGCACTCTCCTGCCATCCAACCACCGATCCTCCCAAAAGAGCGTTGTGTGGCCTGACTGCGCGGTACTCCTCATAGCTGCCTGGCATAGAAGCCTTGCCTCCTCTGCACCGGTATTCGAAATTCGCTCCATGGTCTCGTCTCATCCGTTCTCTGTAGCCATGGCCAACGAGCCTGCATGGCCACGTTCATCCACCGTAGATTCGGCAGTCCCAGTCCACCAGCCCACTTGGGTGAGCAAACCATGTCCCAAGCAACGGCACAGTTGCCTCCATTAGCTTCCGCTCGCCTACACCACAAGAACCCTCTGCAGATTTTGTTCATGGTAGCAATAATTTTCATCGGGAGGTCTAGCGCCATCATAGCGTGAATGGGCATGGCACATAACATGGACTGAACCAAAGTTAGCCGGCCACTCTTTGGCATTAGAGATGCCTTCCATTTTGGCAGCTTGCTTGCCATATGATCCACCAAGTATTGCAGCTGCGCTGCAGATATCTTCCTTAGCGAAAGCGGTAGCCTAAGATATTTGATAGGGAACACTCCCAACGGGCAATCAAGCTCGGTGCATGCAATGGATACCTCCTCGTCAGTGCACCTGATAGGTAGGGCCGCAGACTTGTGCAAGTTAATCCTGAGCCGGGCTGCCTCGCCGAACATCTCGAACAACAATTTGCAAACACGGAGATCCCGTGGACTGGGTTTGACGAACAGAACCACATCATCCGCGAAGATGGATAGGCGCTTCCTCATCCCTACTCGCACAAGAGGTGTAAGGACACCTCGGCTCATAGCCAGCTCAAACATCTTTTGCAGGGGCTCCATAATTAGGATGAAAAGCATCGGTGAGATGGGGTCACCCTGCCGCAATCCTTTACAATTGTAGATCGTGTCGCCTGGGTCGCCATTGACCATGATCTTAGTTGTTGAAGTTGCAAGGATCCCATAAATCCATGCTCTCCATCTCGGCCCAAATCTCATTTGTTCCAACACCTCGAGAAGGAAGGGCCACTTTACCGAGTCAAACGCTTTAGAGATGTCGAGCTTGAGCAGAATAGAAGAGCTCTTGAGAGCGTGCAGTCTCCGCGCCATGCTTTGCACAAGGATGAAGTTGTCATGCAAAGACCTTCCTTTCACAAACGCGCTTTGGTGGTTGCCAACTAGCATGGGTAGCTCCTCGACCAAACGACAGGCGAGCACTTTCTCAAAAATCTTGATAGCCCCGTGCACAAGGCTTATCGGCCGAAAATCACGCACTTCCAGTGCTCCGTCCTTCTTCGGCAAGAGGGAAACAAGGGCTTTGTTGATGGCGGCTAAACCCCTCATGTCGCCCTTGTAGAAACACTCCATTGCTTTCATGAAATCGTCTTTTATAATGCTCCAACACCCGGCGTAGAACCTGCCAGTAAACCCGTCCGGCCCCGGGGCCTTGTCCAGTGGCATGCTCTTGATTACCTTCTCCACTTCCTCCGCGGTAAACGGCTGCTCGAGATGTGATAGGTCGTGCCGTGGGAGCTCAAGGATACCTAGGTTGATGGTATAGTTTCTAGCTTCCGAGGTGCCAAATGCTGCGCCAAAATATGCATCAACTGCCGACGCTACTTCCTCTTGCCCGGTATAGAGGTTGCCGTTGTGCTTCACCACACGCAAGGTGTTCTTCCGCTGCCAGTGGCTAGCCTGTTGGTGAAAGAGCGTAGTATTGCCATCTCCCTCACGCAGATGAAGTAACCGAGACCTTTGCCTCGCAATAGTCCTCTCCAAGGAGCTCAGACCGAGTAGCTTTTTCTTCAGGGACAATCTTAGTTCCCGCTCGGCATCAGAGAGGGTTCTCATTTCCATAGTTGTGTCCAACTACTTAATAACCTCAAGAGCAATAGCGATTTGTAGTTTCACGTTCCCAATCCACCTGGCACTCCACCTTTGGAGGCTCACTGCAGTAGCTTTTAGTTTGTTTTGAAGCGTGAGATAATCGTTAGAAGCCACCGGAGTTGAGGTCCAGGCAAGTTTAACTACATCCATGAACCCTTCTGCTCTGGTCCAGAATGATTCAAATTTGAACCGGCTTTTCAAACTGATGCAAGTATTCACGTCCAGCACCAACGGGCAGTGGTCAGAAATAGCTGTACCCAGGGCTGAAAGAAAACAGGTTGGGTACGCCAGATCCCATTCATTCGACACGAAAACATGGTCGATTTTCTCCAAAGTGGCAATTCTCCTTTCGTTCGACCACGTGTATCTTCTTCCATTCAGGTAGATCTCCTTTAGCTCGAGGGAGTTGAGCTTGGAGCGAAACCTTCCCAACATCCGGCGATTGATCAAGGCATTGTTCTTGTCCTCCTCGTTGGCAATGAGATTGAAGTCCCTGGCCACAAGCCAAGGCCCCGCGTGCAAGTCTCTAATATCCACCAAATCTTGGAGGAATTCCACCTTGTCGGACTCCTCGTGCGGGCCATAGACACAAGTGAGCCACCATGGTTGCTCATCATCGGGACACTTAGCCAGAGTCGTTAAGGTATGGTTGGTACGGTGCGGGTTAGAGAGTTGAACCGAAGTGGCAACCCATGCCACCAAGATCCCACCACGCGTACCTAACGCAGGAAGGTAGAAAAAGTTTTCAAATTTAGCCCCGAGGCATTGTCTTACAACATTCACGGATACATCATGAAGTTTAGTCTCTTGAAGACACACGATAGCCGGGCTAGCCGCCGTGACCACCTAGAAGACAGTGTTTCGCCGGGCCAAAGCGTTTAGCCCATGAACGTTCCACACTAACATTCTCAACTGTTGAGTATTCATGATAAAGGCCTACCAAACCACCCACGCGGTCCTCAGCACACTGCTGCCTCCTCTAGGGGCACCGGCGGCGACTCCCAACCAAATAACGCCAGGATTGCGGCAATGTGGGCATCTGAAAGCGGCCAAGAGAACAACTCCACATACATCTTTAGGGCATCCTCCGAAATCACTTCACCTTCATGCGCCAAACACAATTTGCGGATGAGAACTTGCTGTTGCTTTGATGCACCGTGTTTGGCTAGTCTCGCACTCCTCCTTGGTGTCCCCTCCACTATCCTCTTCTTTCTCTGGTTGCGTGCTTGCACCGCGACAGGCCGACTTGATGGTAATGGCAACAGCGGAGAAAGGGAAACACACGTGTCAGCCCTCATCCTCTCTACGTCACCAGGTTGCAGTGCGTCCATACCACCGCAGGTCGCTGAGTCCGGCATCAGTTCCACCCCAGAATCAAGGGCTGGCGCGGGCGCAACTTCAGGATCCAGCTGCGCACTACGTACACTGCGTACGTTGCATGTTGCATGGGTGCAACTGCTCTCCGATAGGCACACCTGGAAGGTCTGCAAGGCCTCCACCTATCTATCCCGTCCAATCCTGCATGTGCTGTCCCCTGGTTCGTGGGGCAAAGATTCCAGCTCTTCCTAGGATGCCGTTGCAAGGCTGCCGCTGTCCCTGTCCACACCGCTTGGTCCAAAAAAGGAGATTTGGCAGGAGCCAATCAGAACGGAGTTTAGGTCTTGACCACTCCCAGCATTCTCCAGTTCCCTAGGCCGGACCCTCGCATGCCCACCATCAGAATTGTCGGCATGTGCCCACCTCATCAGTTGCACCAAGGCGGGGGAGACAGGCTGTATCTCCGTCTGATCAGTTTGAATCATGATCGCAGCGGGCCCTACCTGCTCTGCATGGCCAACGGGCGAGACTGCTCGACGATTGGCTGCCGAAAAGCTGAATCCTCCGTCCCCAGACCCTGACCCAAGCGGATCGCCGTGACGGCAGCCACGCGGCTGGTGCTGACCGGCCTGGCGACCGAACCCGGGGCGACACGAACCTGCCACCCGGCCGGTGGCGGCGCCGCCGTCGACGACCCAACAGAGCTAACCGAAGCATTGCCGACGCCGCCAACGCCCCTCGCGGGTCTGCCCGCGCCTCCACCGGGCGGCGCATCATCACTGCCGGAAGAGGGCGATGGCGATGGCGGTGGCGGTGGAGGGAGGCGAACGCCCGCAGCGCCATCGTCAACCAGCACCGGCTCAGCGAGGACTGAGATATCGATCGGGTACCACAGCGTGTTAGTACACTGACCATAGACCACCTGCTGACCAACATCTCCCGCCCAAAGGTTCCGCCTTGGCTCGTCGATGAAGAGTAGCCGACGGCGCGGGATCCGGCGAGGCCGGTCAGTACGCAACCAAACTCGAAAATCCGCCATGTCTAGGCGCCGAGCAGTGCTGTCATCCACCCTCACGACATACCCAAGGCCGCGCAAGATCACAGTCGCCGTCCTTTGGTTCCACGCGTGCGTCGGAACTCTGCGCAGGGCGATCGGCACCAGAAAAGGCAACGGTGCCACCATGGCCTGCGCCTGCCTCTTCCACGGCCGCAAGTTGAGCTCGAACCACGAAGAACTAGCGTGGCCAGCACGTACCATCCTATCCCGGGTCGCCCCTTCCTTGTAGAGCACAAGGAAGTCGTCGGGGAAGAAGGCCCGGATGGACATGTCCGCCGGACCCAGGTCAAACTCAGCGTGCAGGGCCTCCGCCGCCGACTCCAGATCCACCGCAGGCCGGTGGCCAGTCACCGTGACCAGGACCGCACGGGCGAGCTCAGCCTCCATCTGCCGGGTGTCTTCGGCAGCCTCAAGGAAGCAGGCCTCCACCAGATCGTCGCGCTCATCCACCGCCATCGGAACGCCAGGGGTCCGCTGGTCGAAAGGCACCGAGGACTCCGGCCCTCCAGCCCCAGGAGCGGCCGGCCGTGAAGCAGCACCCAGGCCCGACACTGCACCCCGAAAAGGCTCACGCACCACATCGGACCAGAGCCGAACAGCACCCGGAGGAGGGGGGCCAGGCGGCGGCGGCAGAGACAGCGAGGCGTCTGAGCGCCGCGGCGACGAGGGATCCGCCTCCCCCACGCGACGCCGTAGGGTAGGCGGCAGCGCAGGCTGGTCGACCGGGGAGGGGCTACGCGGCCTGGTGCATCCACGCGAGATGTGGCCGACCCCACGACAGCGCACGCAGAAGGGCGGGTTGGGGCAATCCACCAAGATGTGACCATCGCTCCCACAGTTGTAGCAGCACCCATAGAGCTCCGCCGGAAGCCGCGAGGAAGGATGAGGACGAGGGGCCGGCAGCGCACGGGCCCGGCCTGCCGGAAGGTGACGCCTTTGCCGCCAGGCCCGCCTAGGAGGCGCGCGCGGGCGTCGGCTCACCTTGGTATGCCATGGCTCCTCCACGGGCCGCGACGCAGGGGGACGGGGCGGGCCAGCCGCCCCGCCCTGGACGATGGGGCCAAAGGCCGTGCCCAGGACGGGCGGCACCATGATGGAGCGGAGGAGGGGGCGCGGCCTTGCCGAGGAGGACGGGGGAGGATCCTGACGGGGCGGCGGGTGAGGGGAAGGGGAACGCGCCGGCGGGGTAGCGGGGGATGGGGAAGAGAACCCAGATCCGGACGAGAGCGAGCCCGAGAGGGAGACTCGAGAGGCCATGGCTGGAGGAGGAGGAGGGGGCGCCGCCGCCGGAGCGGGGACGGCGCTATGGTGGCCGCCGGCGCCGGAGTGGCGGCCGGCGCGGAGCGCAAGGCAGGGGAGCGGAGCGCTAGGGGAGAGCGGAGCCGCTAGGGCAGCGGAGGCCGCGGAGCGCTAGGAGCCGGAGCATCTTCTTTTTGGTTGGCTATTGCATTTTCTTTTTCTCTTTTGCATTTACGGCAGTTTACAGATATGATTGCCAATTCGTACTCAAATTCAAATATGCAGTATGCTTGGTAGATATACTAAAATTATTAACCCATGAGTTTTCCTAAGGCACGGTTTGGACATAGACATTGGAGGGCTTGGTTGCATTGGTTCCAAATGCCAGGTATCCCAGGACATTGTATCGAGTTTCAAGGCCAATTTTGTTGTTTGGTTGTATAAAACATTGGTAGTTTGTATCAAACGAGCGCCATTCCCAGCTTATGTTTGGATGTAAAAAGTTTTGAATTGTGCATCACTGAATTCTTCTTCTTTTTTCCACTCCTAGTTATCTGCACTGCTCGGCTTTTCCCCTTAGTTGTTCACCCTCGCCCCGTCACCCCTACGCCAACAGCAAAAAGCAGTGATGGTCGGCAACGCCGAGAGGAGAAGTTTGGCACTGGCGGTGGAGTCGAGCGAGACCAGTAGTATCGGCTCCCAAAGGGAGTACCGATAGCGATGACGCTTAGACAAAGCAGCTATTGCAGTTGTAGCGCGAAGAGGTCCTGAGCTCTCCTCTTCCATGTGTTTCTCCCCCTTAGACTAGTCACAGTGGAGAGTAACTTACACTAGTAACATACACACTATCCTAGACTATGTTACTATCTTCATAGTGAATAGTAACATATGTGTAGTGTCATGCAAAGTTTCATTTATTAGGTTATAGACTCATTTTGTCTTTGTAAGTGTGATGTTACTCATAGAATGAGTAACTAGCTAAGTTACTCATTTTATCTCTCTCCTCATTAACGCATTGCCACATATGCAAATTTGCTAACTTGGACCCAATGTTACTCTTGAAGTTACTCCCACTGTGGTAAGTCTTAAAGGTCCTACATCTTGTCGATGCATCTCTCTCGAGAGGTAGCAACACAACTACCATGGTATCAGGCTACATGGTCAAAGGAAACTTGCGGTTCATGTCCAACCGTCACACCGCGACATGGCTTCCTAAAAGGACATCCGCCCCTAATAAGGGTTTCGGTGTTACTGGCAATAGAGATTAGAAAACTATGTTTCGAGCTTGCTTTCAACTTCCACACCTCTGGAAAAGAAACATATTGTTGGTCGGCAACCCCAAAGCTAATAGGACAAAAGAAGGCAACACGTCAAACTTGCACCGATGATTTATCAGTTTTGAGTGAAGTATGTTGTATTATTAAGAGGGGACACACCATGGATCAAGTGTGGGAATCACTGAATAATTCAAGCTAAATACATCTACATCCCATGCGAGGAAGAGCACCCAAATGTTCATTTATTTTGCCGCTATTTTGGTTGCCTGGGCCAGGCCAGGAAATCCGACTTACGTGGGACTATCTGACATGTCGGACTGTTCATCATAGGCTCCGACTTTGTCCAGCTCTCTGTATTAGGTCGAATACAATGTCGAACTTTGGCCTAGGCTGTCTGACAAGTCGGACTATCCGACTTCTTTGTATAGTGTGCATAACAAGCAGATATTGTGGGGGCCTATATAAAGCACCCTTTCTTCTTCAAAGCTATGATATTTGATTCCTCCCTCTCTGGCCAATCTATCTACTCTATACTTTAGAGAGAGAAAGAGGAACACCTGATCTACAAATCCATCCAAGTAAAACATGAGTTCGTTGATTCCCTGCGATATCCTCACAAATATTGTTACTCTTGGGTTTGTGGGGAACCCTAAATGGTTGGTGTTTTCAGAGAGCTTCCAAGTCGTGTGGTGATACATCTCCAACGCATCTATAATTTTTGATTGTTTCATATTATTATATTACCAATTTTACATAATTTATATGCGCCTTTATGTCATTTTTGGGTACTAATCTATTGACTCGGTGCCTAGTCAGTTCTTGTTTTTTCCTGTTTTGTTTTTTCAAGAAATCAATACCAAACGAAGTCCAAACATGATAAAAATTTACGATGATTTTTTCTGAACTAGAAGAGACCCTAGGAGCCTTTGGAGGATACCAGGGGAGCTACGGGAGAGCCACAAGCTCACCAGGTGCACCCCCTGAGCTTGTGGGACCCCAGAGCTCCGATTGACCCCCAACTCCATAAATTCCCATAAATCCTGAAACCAATAGAGAGCCACCCGAAACACTTTTTCCGCCGCCGCAAGCTTCTGTTCTTCTGCGATCCCATCTGGAGGCCTTTTTCAATACTTGCCAAAGGGGAATCCATCACGGAGGGCTTCTACATCATCCTTGTTGCCCTTCAATGATATGTGAGTAGTTTACCACAGACCTACAGGTCCGTATCTAGTAGCTAGAAGTACAAAAAACACTTCTGTGATGATACGTGTTTGTCACAGTAAGTCACGTTTTCTGTCATGCATGTACATCCATGACATTTTATGACAGAATCAAGATAGTCATACATGTGTTGTCGTAGAACTGTTCCATGACAGTACCGAAATTATCATCACGGAAGTGGGACACTTCCATGACAATAAATGATGCGTCATGGAAGTGTTTTCGTCAAGGGTAACCGACACATGGCATCCACCGTAACAGGTCGCCGTTAAGCTATCGGGTTTCGGTTTGGATCTGACAACTCGTTAACAGCCAGGACCAATGGGGATTTTCCACGTGTAAATTAGGATTCGCCGGAGGATCCATGTGTCAGCCGAGCATTGGGACAGATGATATTTTCAAGAGAGAAGCCTCTCGTCAAAACTATGGACCCCGGGTCTACTTCTATTGTCAGTGTTCTGGGAACTGGGGTACCCAGACTTGCCTACCTGCGGCCCACGACGTGGCTCCATCGACGGCCTGGTACGGCCCATCTTCAGCACCAACAGCACAAGACCCTCGCGAGGGGCCAAGCCTCGCGAGGTGGACGACGCCAAAACCTCCAGAGGGAGTGGCCTCCTTAGGCTGGCTCCTGAGGAGCGGAGATTTCCACGCGAGCCCTCACCTCGTGAGGCTCAGATGACGCAAGCCATGACGACCAAGGCCGGGCGGGCGCCAGCGGGCGCAATACAACAGGTTTCCTCTTTGGTGCTAAAGAGGCAAGCGCAGGCGCGGAGTCCCGAGGATTCAACCAAAGGTTTTCATTTCCATGCTACAATACCAAGATCGTCCGGATGGCAGGATGGAGGTCATCGCCGATCCCACCATGACGTCACGCCCAGAAGCTTTGTAGGCGTAGACCACCTTTCGTCAGGATAAGATGTACTAGTTGTCCCCCTTCGATTTTGGCTGTTGTGGGATCTCTTCCCGCCTCTGTTTTGGGAAGAGGACCAAGGCCACTATAAGTATAGCCTAGCCACCACCATAGGGGAGGACGGATCATTCAGACCATCCACACCCTCACACGCACAAGGACACACCTCCTGAGGTTGTTCTTCCACTGTACTAGTTCATCCTCAGCCCACCTCGAGGCTAATCCACCACAAAGCGGGAGTAGGGTATTACACCGCAAGGTGGCCCGAACCTAGGTAATTTGCCTTGTCCTATTCTTCCTCAGTCCATCGAGTTAGGCCGTGAGATCGACGAGTTGGCAGACTAGGGAGGTTGAGTTCTTTGCACGCACCCCAGAGTTTGAATCTATCTTGGGTCCGCAGAGCCCCAAATCCGACATTTGGTGCGCCAGGTAAGGGTGCGTCGGAGCCTCTCTTTCGCCGGTTGATTCGTCACCCTTCCGCCGACCCCATGGCTGATGCTCGTCGAGTTCATGTTGAGTGTCGGGCTGCCCTCGCCGCCCGTGTCGCCCAAACAGCACCTGCAGGCAACGGCGCTCCCGTCGTTCCCCATCGCCAGCGGCAAACGGCGCCATCGGCCCAGTGGCCCACGAGCACCAGGCTTCGTCACTGCCGCCTTCTGTGCGGCGCGATGGATGCACCGCCACTCTGTCGCTGACTCCGGCGGCTGCTTCATCTTCCCATGCTCATCGTGAGCCGGTGAACGCGCAGGCTGCGTTGCTCATGGCATGCGAGCTTCTGCACTATTGCCCGGCCGATGACCTCTACGAGGACTGGCTGGACCGCATCGTCGAGCTCGTCAGCGCCGCGGGAGAGGCCCCTGCTCCATCCCGCTCGCTGCCTCCCCCACCGCCTCTTGCGGGTAACGTGGCCCGCGGTGCGCCCCCTCCACCTCCCAGGCAAGATTTCATCCTTGAGCCAAGTCGTGAGGCTCCTCGGCGTGACCCGCCGTGCAGGGCGCCGACACGCGACGAGGAAAGCTGCTAGGTGGTGCAGCGGCCCCAAGGAGAGGCGTGTGCGCTCCCAGCATCCCCACGTCAAGACCGCGTGCCGCCCGAGATGATGGTGCGGGAGCACAAAGATCAGGTCCCACCTCCAAGGCGGGCTCCAGTGAGTGCGGCAGGCTGCCGTGTATTCACCCCAGAGCTTCGCCGCGTCGTCTGGCCTGGGAAGTTCAAGCCAGACCTGCCTCCACGCTACGATGGCACCCCGGCCCTGCCGAGTTCTTATAGCTCTACGAGCTTAGCATCGAGGCTGCCAACGGCGATGAGAAGGTCATGCCGAACTGGTTTCCCATGGCCCTCAAGGATGGCGCGTGCTCGTGGCTCCTGAACCTCCCTACAGGATTGATCTCCTCCTAGGATGAGATGCGCGAGCATTTCATCGCCAACTTCTAGGGCACTCGCGACCGCGCTCCTACCGCGGGTGACCTACGGTGCATCAAGCAGTAGCCAGGGGAGACCTTGCACAAATGCATCCAGTGTTTCACCAACGTTTGCCTGAAGATTCCCAAGGTATCAGATGAGGCCATCATTTCGGCGTTCACCGATGGCGTCCTAGATGTCAAGATGAAGAAAGAGCTCGCCATACACGAGGACCTGTGCTCGGCTCTGGAGATGTTCAACATGGCAACCAGGTGTGCAAGGGCTGAGGAAGGTCGCCTCTCCCTCCTTGAGCTTCCGAAGGCCGACCTAGAAGATAAGAAGGCCAAGGACGTGAAGCGCAAGGGTCTGGATGTGCTCGCGGCTGAACCTGAGATGAAGCGCGGCTGCGACCACCCAGAGTCATCCAAGGGCAACCGCCCGTTCTACATCTTCCACAATGTGCACAGCCACAACAACAATGACTGCCAAGAGCTCAAGGCCATCCGCGACGGGCACCTCGGTTGCCGCCCCGAGCGCAACGACCGAGGCTATGGCCGTGGTGGAGGCCAAGGCGGGGGACGCTGGGACAACCGCGACCCCACCAAGACTGGCGTGATCAGCCTCGTGAGGACCGCTGTCAGGGCCAGCTTCGCGAGGGCGCCTGGAGGGATCAGCCTCGTGAGGACCGTCCTCATGGCAACACTGGCCTTCCTCCGCTGCCACCGCCACCAAGGAGGGATGAAGAACACCACCAAGATGATGGGGCCATGGGCTTCCAAGAGCCTTGTGCCATCGCTTGCATCTTAGGTGGCACTCAGGCCCCTGCCTCTCATCGCATCTTCAAGCAGTTCGTTCGCGGGGTGAATGCGGCCCACCCGAAGCTCGAGGAAACACGTCCGCTCAGGTGGTCCCAGTACGCCATCACCTTCGACTCTACTGATCAGCTCAAGTGCGCGGCCACTGTCGGTGCCCTCCCGATGCTCTTCTCGCCTACCATCAATGACGTCCTGGTCACCAAGACACTCATCGATGGCAGCGCGGGACTCAATGGCCTCTTTGTCGAGACGTTCGACTTGCTCCAGGTGCCGTATGACCAGCTTCAGCCTACCAAGCCTTTCTCGAGGGTGACTGATGGCTCCACTACCCCGATAGGGCAGATCCGCCTCCCTGTCACCTTGGGCAAGCGCGACAACTACCACACTGAGCTCATCGACTTCGACGTTGCCCACATTCACCTCCCGTACAACGTCATCCTTGGGTATCCGGCCCTGGCCAAGTTCATGGCTATGACTTATCATGGCTACAATGTCGTCAAGATGCCAGGGAGCGGAGGCATTATTACGGTCGCCTGCGATGAAAAGGACGTGGTGTGCTCCCTCGAGCGCGCCTACCAAGCTGCGGCGGTCGAGAACCCAGATGACGAGGGTGCTGCCTACCCTCCTGAGGCCGTCCCCAAGAAGAAGAAGCAGCTGCTCCACCTAGGACCTCAGGAGGATGGGGCGTTTGACGGCCGTGCTCTGGGACCTGCGCCCACTAACGGGGCGCCTTCCCCTCTCCCATAGGAAGGTGCGCCTGGCGCCCCTCTTAGGCTGGTGTAACACCCCGGATGTAACTTTCCCAATTTGTACTCCAACTCTTGCCATTTCCGGCGTTAAGTTAATATTTATTTCCTCGGGTTCGGGTCTTTGTCTCCGTGTGTTGTTGTCGTTGTCATGCATCTCATATCATTTCATCATGTGCATTGCATCTGCATACGTGTTCGTCTCATGCATTCGAGCATTTTCCCCGTTGTCCGTTTTGCATTCCGGCGCTTCGTTCTCCTCCGGTGGTCATTTCTAGCTTTCTTTCGTGTGTGGGGATTAAACATTTCCGGATCGGACCGAGACTTGCCAAGCGGCCTTGGTTTACTACCGGTAGACCGCCTGTCAAGTTTCGTATCATTTGGACTTCGTTTGATACTCCAACGGTTAACCGAGGGACCGAAAAGGCCTCGTGTGTGTTGCAGCCCAACACCCCTCCAATTTGGCCCAAAACCCACCTAAGCCCTCTCCATCATCTAGAGCGTTCGATCACGATCGCGTGGCTGAAAACCGCACCTCATTTGGACTCTCCTAGCTCCTCCTATGCCTATATATAGACCCCTCTCGAAAAATCCGGATCCTCCCCCGTCCAAACCCTAAAATCCACCGCGCCGCCGACGGACATTGTCCGCCCGGGGCGGACACTCCGCGCCGCCGCCCCCGCACCAGTGGCGTTCCGCCACGTGGCGCTCGCCGCTCGCCGCGCCGCCGGGCCCGGGAAGCCCAAGGCCGGCCCCGAGGGCCCTTTCTCCGCCGCCGCCGCCCGGGCTCGCCTCCCTCGCCCGCCGCGCCTCCCCGCCGCCCTCGCCGGCCGGATCTCGCCCCGGCCGCCGCGAGCATCGCCGCCCCGCGCCTCCTCACCATCTCCGGTGGCCGGAGACCGCCACCCGCCGCCGGATCCGGTCGGGCCGGACCGGATCCACCTCTCCCTCGCCTCCCCGCCGCCTCTTCGCTCGCCGGAGCCGCCAGGAGCTCGCCGAACTTGCCTCGGATTGCGTGCCGCCGAAACCCTAGATCTGGGAGGTTGAATTTTTGTCTAAGTCCCTGAAATTTTCAGTTCAAGTGCTCATGTTCGTGGCTCCGTAACTTTGCATCCGTAGCTCCGATTCATGCATATAGAATATCAAAATGTTCATCTCAGAGAGTAAATCATTTCATTCCATTGCATCATTTTCATTTGAGTTCATCTTGATGCCCGAAATGCTGTTAGAAGAGGGCTACTTGAGATTATTGTCAGATCTGCTGCTCCGTTTAGGTTTTTGTCATTTTTGCCATGATTAATGTGTGCATGATATGCCCTGATGCTCTACATGTGTTTTGTTAAGGGTTTTGTCATCTTTCCAGAGGTGCAACCCATGTATTTTTGTGATGTGTGAGGTGACTAGTGCAAGCTTGCAAAGTGGTGCACTTAGTAATTCTGTTTTCAGGGACTTAGCATTTCCACTAAGTCCTGGAGCTGTTTATCTCATGATGCCATATGTTCATGTTGTTTCCTAGTGATCCGTGCCTCTTTTGAGGATGATCAGTAAGGATGTTTTGTTAATCTTGTAGTGCTCTATCCATCCATGGCTTTGTTTGCAATTATGTAGCACCCTAGCTTGAGTCAATCGAGCTCTACTTTTGCTACTCTGTGAATCTGGGCAGATTGTCAACTTGTTTGCAATTTTGCCGATGGTGTTGTAGTCGATCCGTGCATGATATGCTATTGTTCTTGCCATGCCTAGCTTGCATTTTGTGCCTTCTTGATGGATGTATGCTTGTCTTGCCATGAGTTGCACCTTAGTGAGTGCATCGAGCTCGTAAACATGCCTACTTGAGTTATGTTTCAGCATGTGCCAGTTTTC
The DNA here is from genome assembly GCF_003073215.2 of Triticum urartu. Classification (NCBI taxonomy): domain Eukaryota; kingdom Viridiplantae; phylum Streptophyta; class Magnoliopsida; order Poales; family Poaceae; genus Triticum; species Triticum urartu. The sequence goes on along the minus strand of NC_053026.1, from coordinate 412,136,051 downwards.
ACTAAGTCTGAAAACTGATTATGTTTTTGCTATGTTCACATGCTTGCAATTGTATTTTCTGATCCCTTTTGGCTCAAGGTCACTAAGGGACTTTTGTTAAGCTCTTTGAGTAGCTCCATGCCATGCTTTACTTTGCCATGTTCAGATCCTGTAGCTTGTAGTTTTATGGCTCCGAAGAGGGCTACCTGATCTGAAATTCCAGACAAGTGTTAATTTCACTAAGTCTGAGATCTGTTTGCCATATGCATTTTTGCCATGCTTGTTTGAACCTGTTAATGGATGAATTGGCCGTAGCTCAGTGCTATACTTTTGTTAAGCATCTTGAATGCATCCCTGCCATGCCTTTTGTTGTCATGTTTGGTTGCTGTAGCATGTTCATCTCATTGCATTTAGTTGGCTACTTGCTGTAAATCGAAGACCAGTGTCATATTTGAATCGCTTGCCATTTCCAAATCGTAACTCCGATTCTGGCGTCTTTATATCGTTTTCAAGCGATTTCGTCTCATCTTTCCAGTGGCACACTTGGATTTCCAAGTTGAGGCCAGGTTCATGCATTTCCTGTCATATCTTGCATTTTGCATCCCGCATCGCATCCCGCATAGCATATCATCTTTGCATTGTGTTGTTTGAGTTTGCACGTGGTTGATTGTGCCCTTGTTGCTTGTTTGTCTTTTTTGGGTAGAGCCGGGAGACGAGTTCGCTAACGAGGAGCCCGTTGAGTTTGCTTTCGAGGATCCAGTCAACTCTGACAACTGTGCAGGCAAGATGATCATACCCTCGAAATCACTACTATCTTTGCTATGCTAGTTTGCTCGCTCTTTTGCTATGCCATTGCTACGATGCCTACCACTTGCTTTCAAGCCTCCCAAATTGCCATGTCAAACCTCTAACCCACCATGTCCTAGCAAACCGTTGATTGGCTATGTTACCGCTTTGCTCAGCCCCTCTTATAGCGTTGTTAGTTGCAGGTGAAGATTGAAGGCGTTCCTTGTTGGAACAATTATTTACTTGTTGGGATATCATTATATTATCTTGCTATCTTAATGCATCTATATACTTGGTAAAGGGTGGAAGGCTCGGCCTCTCTCCTAGTGTTTTGTTCCACTCTTGCCGCCCTAGTTTTCCATCATATCGGTGTTATGTTCCCAGATTTTGCGTCCTTACGCGGTTGGGTTATAATGGGAACCCCTTGATAGTTCGCCTTGATTAAAGCTTTTCCAGCAATGCCCAACCTTGGTTTTACCATTCGCCACCTAGCCTCTTTTTCCCTTGGGTTACCGGAGCCCGAGGGTCATCTTATTTTAACCCCCCCGGGCTAGTGCTCCTCTGAGTGTTGGTCCGAACCGGGCAGCCTGCGGGGCCACCTCGGGGAAACTCGAGGGTTGGTTTTACTCGTAGCTTGACCTATCTGAGTGTGCCCTGAGAACGAGATATGTGCAGCTCCTATCGGGATTTTTCGGCACATTCGGGCGGTGTTGCTGGTCTTGTTTTAACCTGTCGAAGTATCTTGAATTACCGAGATGCCGAGTCTGATCGGAACGTCTTGGGAGGAGGTTTATTCCTTCGTTGACCATGAGAGCTTGTCATGGGCTAAGTTGGGACTCCCCTGCAGGGATTGAACTTTCGAAAGCCGTGCCCGTGGTTATGGACAGATGGGAATTTGTTAATGTCCGGTTGTAGATAACTTGAACCTTAACTTAATTAAAATGAATCAACCGAGTGTGTTACTGTGATGGCCTCTTCTCGGCGGAGTCTGGGAAGTGGACACGGTGTTGGAGTAATGTTTGCGCAGGTTGTTCTCTAGTTTCTCGCTCATGCTTTGCCTCCTCTTCTCGCTCTCTTTGCGAATAAGTTAGCCACCATACTTGCTAGTCGCTTGCTGCAGCTCCACATATATTTACCTTGCCTTACCTATAAGCTTAAATAGTCTTGATCGCGAGGGTGCGAGATTGCTGAGTCCCTGTGGCTCACAGATTACTATTACACCAGATGCAGGGCCTGATGATTCCGCTCCAGGAGACGCGTATGAGATCAAGTGGAAGTTCGACGAAGACTCTCAACGATACTATGTTTCCTTTCCCGATGATCAGTAGTGGTGCCCAGTTGGGGGTGAACGGGACCGTTGTCGCATGTTGGGTTATCTTTTATTTTGATGCCGTAGTCGGGCCATGAGTGTTTGGATGATGTAATGTTATTTATGTACTTGATTGACGTGGCGAGTGTAAGCCAACTATGTTATCTCCCCTTTATTATTTATATTACATGGGATGTTGTGAAGATTGCCTAACTTGCGACATATGCCTTCAATGCGATTATGCCTCTAAGTCGTGCCTCGACACGTGGGAGATATAGTCGCATCGAGGGTGTTACAGCTGGGCTCGGGGGCTCTCCTCTGGAGGGCCTCTGACCTGGCCAACGTCACGAGGGAGGCACTCGGGCACCATGTGGAGGCGTGCTTCAACGCGTGTTTCCATGAGGAGGGCGCAGGGCGCGAGGCGCCAAGTGCTCAGGAATTCATCACCAAGGCAACCAAGGAGCTTCAGGAGGCAAGAGCCATGCGAGGCAAGCGTTGCCCTGCACCACACAACGCGGCTCCCTCCCCTGACGAGGGTAGTGAGCTGCGTGTCTGCGTCAACATCCCAGGGCTCAACAGAGTCGCGTCTCAGGAGCTCTTCTGGCTGTCCCATGTTGGTCGGTGCGGTGGCCCCCCTCGCAGCTACGTTCGCATGCCTTTCGGTTTGCTGAACAAGGCTGCCACACACCAGCGCCACATGCGGGGCGTCCTGGCGGCTCATGAGGCCAGGCACCAAGTGATCCTAGCGGAGGTGGCGTTGGATCCTCGCGAGCCCCCGGGCCTCCAGAGCCTCACGAGGTTCAGGAGCTGGACGACTCGTGAGGAGCGACTTCTGCAGTGCGCGTCTTCAGCTACTCCAACACTTCTTTAGCAACGGTGCCAGGTGACACCTTTTGGTTTATTCAGTTGGGGGCGCCCCTTGCGCTGCATTATCCCCAAGTCATGTGGGTCTGTCCCTGCGGCATGTATCGTTCTTTGCATCTATCAGAACTGGCCTTACCCTTCCATGAGTTGTTTTATGATTATAACCTGTCTGTCCGGCGCTTCGTCTCGTGATTAAGGACTGGCACGGCATCTGTGCTCGGGTCCGTCCCTGCAGCGTCGCTAAACCCAAGTGGCTGAGCTCTGGCTCGTGGGCCAGCCCCCGTGCACGTCACCTCCCATGGTCCTTGGTGCCTTGTTCTCGCATGAGCTAATCGGGAACAGATAAGTTAGGGTGCGCGACCCGGTGCCTCGCCGCCGCGGGAGCCGCGTGCCGGTTGTCTTTCTTGAGGACCTTCGCATGAGAAGACTGAGCACGGCGTCTGTGCTCAGGTCAGTCCCTGCAGCATTGACAAACCCAACGGTTGAGCTCTGTCTGGCGGGCCGGTCCCGTTCACGTCACCTCCTGGGGTCGTTGGTGTTTGGCCTTCTCATGCGATATCCTCAGAGATTCACTCGGTGCAGGTTGCCTAACTATCTCGCAGGACCATCACAAGTGTTCCAAATCAAATTCAGGCGCAACCCGCCTTGAGGTAGGGGCTCGTGAGTCCCGTGCTGGCTCACGAGTGCCCATATACACCTCCTCTAGTCTTGCCGTGCAAGCCATGTGCCAGGACGGGGTTGTACACATCCTAGAGTCTCCCCTCAGAGGGAGCTCCCACCCACGAACCAATGGAAGCCCCATGCTCCGCGCTGGTGGATGACACGGTCGAGGAGCGGCTATGCCCATGCAAGAGCGGAAGCACCATGCTCCGTGCTAGTGAATAAACAACTGAGGGCAACCTAGCGGCTACATCAACCTCAGGAGAGCCACCAGGCTTGTTGCTCAGTCTCACCGCAATGCCTTCCCCTCAGGAGGGTCGCGCGAGGGGGCTGTGCACGGGGGCTATGGTCAGGTCATGTCTGGCGTACGCCACCTCACCAGGTCCCTTGGACCTGGTCTTCTCGCGTCCCTCCTGAGCGAAAGCTCGGTGAGGAAAGGTATGGAGGGCTATTCGTACGTCAAGGGGGACCCCTGAGCATCGCGACTCAGGGGCCTAACTGGTCATGTAGCCCCTCACCCCATGGTCTCATCCTAGTGATCCGGATGCCCCAACGACGACTGAGGTATGCACGGGGCCGGGCCCTACCGATGCAGAACACTAAAAACAATAGTCACGCCTCCTTCTTGAAAGCTTTCCATACGTCAAGGAGGACCTCTGGGCATCACGACCCAGGGGCCTAACCGGTCACGTAGCCCCTCACCCCTTGGTCTCGTCCTGGTGATCCGGACGCCCCAACGGCGGCTGAGGTATGCGCAGGGCCGGGCCCTGCCGACGCAGAACACTAAAGCAAGAGGAAAGGAAGTCGCGAAATCCTAGCAAATTATTACAAAACATAATGTCTCTTGAAACTCAAAGCATAAGTTTTTACGCCTCCACAAGGCACGATAAAATGTTGCAGGAATAAAATAGGGGGAAGCGCCACCTTCGAGCCTCTTCCTCAGCCTTGGACACCGCCATCGCTCGCCTGGGGAGGCCCGTCATCAACAACGGCCGCCGTCCTTGCCACCAGTCGCGGTCGCGGGGTCAACGCAGAGGAACTTCTGCAGCAGGGCCTCCACCTGCTTCTTCACGGCCTCAGCGGCAGCATCGTGGAGCTCAGGGGCCACGGGTTCGAGCAACACACCAAGGTGAAAGCTGGGGGCCCGAAGGTGGAGGTGGCTGAAGATGCCCGTCGCAACCAAGGTAAAAAGCGTGCGAGCCTCTTCCTCCACCATGGGGCCCCCTCCGACGATGATGCCCTCGAGCACCACAGCAAGCTTGGGGAGCAGCCCGGCGGGGCCTTCCTCCGGAGTCACCAACGGCTTCTCATACCCTTCCTCGTAAAGGTCCTACAGCGCCGCGTGGGACCTCGACTCGATGGAGACAAAGGCGTTGCACCCTGTGGCGGCCGCCTGCTCAGCCGCGACGAGGGACTTCTCCCTGGCCTCCAGCCCGGCCTTCTCCTCGGAGACAAGCTTGGTGTGGGACGCCTGGGCCGCCTCCAGCTCCTCCTTTAGCTTCCCCAGGCGGTTCCGCTCCGCAGCCTGTTCCTGGGATACCTGCTCCAGTTCGGCATCGCGGTTGGCGAGTGCCATCTCCCGGGCTTTCAGTTCCTCCTCCTGCTCCTTGAGCTGACGGGTGCGGGCAGCCTGCTCGTCACGGAGGGCCTTCAGCTCGACCTCCACTGTACGGCAGCGCTCCTTGGTAGACGCCGCCTCGTTGAGCGCCGCATCATGAGTTGCTATGGCTTCACCGGTCCCCCTCTTGCCCTCCGCGACGGCGGCCTCAGCCTGACCCCAGGCCGTCCTGATGGACGAGTCGGCCTGAAGCCACCCCGAGATCAGCTCCAGGTGCCCCGCCACCACGCGCCGGTCGGCGCCCTGAAGATCTGTCCGGAGCCGGCCCAACACGATGAAGGCCTCCTCCAAAGCGCCGGGCAAGGCAGAGGAGCCATGATCCGCCAACTTTAGGACTTGGGGAGGAGGTGACACCGGCGCCTGGGCTGGCGACGTAGAAGCGGCAAGGATGGCAGGGGGCTCCAGAGCCCTCGAACCCCCAGCGGGTGCTATGGAGACGGACGCCCCCGGAGTCGGCTTGGCCACAGAGGCAGTCTTCTCCCGAGGCTGGGCTGCCGAGCCCCGAGAGGCTCGCTCCGTCGTGGGCAGACATGGGGCGGGCCCTTCCTCCCGCGTCCGGGTCGCCGTGACCACAACAGGACACGTGGCCTCAGAGGCCCTGGCCTCCTCCCTCTTCCTCTTCACCATTGGCTGTAGGATGGCCACTAGGACAAGAACCTCATGAGCACGACATCAAAGATAGGGAGCAAACGCAAGGTGAAGTACTTACTCATCGTCAGCAACATACGCCCGCCTCTTGGACAGGAGCGCGGCGCCTCCAAGCTTCTTGATCACAGGCCTCGCCGCACCCTCAAGATCGGCTGGCTCTGGAGTAGCGGCAATGGGCGGCAAGGCGGGTGCGTTGCCCCAGGGAAGCAATACAGCCTCGCCCTTCTCCGGAGTCCCTCATCCCGGCCTCCGCAAAGGGGTTCCCGGACCTCATGATACCCCCGGTGGAGCGCGGGGAACCCTCAACCAGATATTCGCCAGCATCATCATCATCAAAGAGACTGCGGAGGAGCTCGCTCTGCCGTGGGGGAGAGCTCTCCCCCACCTCCTCCAGGGTCGCCTCTGAGTCCCCTTCCTTCCCAGAGACCTGGCCGGAGGACACCAACACCGGGGAGTTGAGGAGCGTGAGCACCACAAGCCCCTGCACGTTGAAGGCAGGCATGGCGGAGGCCACCGCTACCCCGTTGATACGTCTCCAACGTACCTATAATTTTTGATTGTTCCATGCTATTATATTATCTATCTTGGATGTTTTATATGCATTTATATGCTATTTTATATGATTTTTGGGACTAACCTATTAACCTAGAGCCCAGTGCCAATTTCTGTTTTTCCTTATTTTTGAGTTTCGCAGAAAAGGAGTATCAAACGGAGTCCAATTGACCTGAAAATTTACAGAGATTATTTTTGGAAAATATAAAAAATAGTGGAACGAAAAGATACCGGAGAAGAGTCCCGAGGCCACCACAAGGGTGGAGGGCCCCCCTAGGGCGCACCCCGACCTTATGGCTGCCTCGTGGGTCCCCCTAACTTGTTCCCGACGTCAACACCTCTTATAAATCCCAAAAAAAACCCGAACAGAACCTAGATCGGGAGTTCCGATGCCGCAAGCCTCTGTAGCCACCAAAAACCAACCGGGACCCTGTTCCGGCACCCTGCCGGAGGGGAGAATCATCACCGGTGGCCATCTTCATCATCAGGACGCTCTCCATGACAAGGAGGGAGTAGTTCACCCTCGGGGCTGAAGGTATGTACCAGTAGCTATGTGTTTGATCTCTCTCTCTCTCTCATGTTCTTGAGTTGGCACGATCTTGATGTACGGCAAGCTTTGCTATGATAGTTGGATCTTATGATGTTTCCCCCCCTCTACCTTCTTGTAATGGATTAAGTTTCCCCTTTGAAGTTATCTTATCAGATTGAGTCTTTAAGGATTTGAGAACACTTGATGTATGTCTTGCATGTGTTTATCTATGGTGACAATGGGATATTCACGTGATCTACTTGACGTATGATTTGGTGATCAACTTGCTGGTTCTGTGACCTTGTGAACTTATGCATAGGGGTTGGCACACGTTTTCTTCTTGACTCTCCGGTAGAAACTTTGGGGCACTCTTTGAAGTTCTTTGTGTTGGTTTGAATAGATGAATCTGATATTGTGTGATGCATATCGTATAATCAAACCCGCGGATACTTGTGGTGACATTAGCGTTTTGGTTGATGTGTGTCTTAAGGTGTTATTTTAGTACGAACTCTAGGGCTGTTTGTGACACTTATAGGAATATCCCAATAGATTGATCAGAAAGAATAACTTTGAGGTGGTTTCGTACCCTACAATAATCTCTTCGTTTGTTCTCCGCTATTAGTGAATTTGGAGTGACTCCTTGTTGCATGTTGAGGGGTTGTTATATGATCTAATTATGTTATCATTGTTGAAAGAACTTGCACTAGTGAAATTATGAACCCTAGGCCTTGTTTTGAATCATTGCAATACCGTTTTTGCTCACTTTTGTTACTTGCTACCTTGCTGTCTTTATATTTTCAGATTACAAAAACCTATATGTACTATCCATATTGCACTTTTATCACCATCTCTTCGCCGAACTGGTGCACCTATACAATTTACCATTGTATTGGGTGTGTTGGGGACACAAGAGACTCTTTTTTATTTGGTTGCAAGGTTTTTTGAGAGAGACCATGTTCATCCTATGCCTCCCACGGATTGATAAACCTTAGGATCATCCACTTGAGGGAAATTTCCTACTGTCCTACAAAACTCTGCGCTTGGAGGCCCGACACAAGTCTACAAGAAGAAGGTTGCGTAGTAGACATCAAGCTCATTTCTGGCGCCATTGCTGGGGGGGGGGCTAGGTAAGCGGTACTCACATACCGTCAACGAAGCTCTTTCTGGCGCTGTTGCCGGGGGGGTTAGTGCTTGAAGGTTTATCTTTAGATCTTGCAATTGAACCTTTTAGTTTCTTGTTTTATCACTAGTTTAGTCTATAGAAGAAAACTAGAAAAATGGAATTGAGGTTGCCTCATATGCTTCATCTTTTTAATGTCTTTCGTGAAAATAAGGATTCCGATAATTGTGCCAAAGTGTTAGTAGAAGAATGCATTAAAATGTTTGGCACTAAATCTTTGAATGATGAGCATGATTGCAATGTTGTTAGTATGAATTCCTTGAATATCCATGATGCTAATGATATGCAAAGCCACAAGCTTGGGGATGCTATGTTTGATGAAGATGATATTTTTAGTCCCCCGAATTTTGATGTGCAAATTTATTATGATGAAAGGATGCCTCCTATCTATGATGATCATTGTGATGACATGTATGTTATAAAGGATAATGATAACCATGAAACTTTTCATCATGATTTTAATTTTCAATTGGATTATGCCTCACATGATAGATATTTTGTTGAGTTTGCTCCCACTACTATGAATGAGAAGAATTTTGCTTATGTGGAGAGTAGTAAAATTTCTATGCTTGTAGGTCATGAAAAGAATGGTTTATGTGATACCTATATTGTTGAATTCATTCATGATGCTACTGAAAATTATTTTGAAGGAGGAATATATGCTTGTAAGAGTTGCAATAATATCAAGTTTCCTCTTTATGTGTTGAAAATATTGAAGTTATGCTTGTTTTACCTTCCTATGCTAGTTGATTCTTGCTTTCGTAAGTTGTTTTCTCACAAAAACTCTATACATAGGAAGTGGATTAGACTTAAATGTGCTAGTCAAATTCTTCATGATGCTCCCATTATGTTTCAATTCTTATCTTTTATGTGAGCATCATTGAAATCATCATGCCTAGCTAGAAAGGCAATAAAGAAAAAGCGCTTGTTGGGAGACAACCCAACAATTATACCTACTGTTTTTGTGTGTTCACATGATTAAGCTACTGTAGTGATCATGTTTTATAGCTTTTGTTTCAATAAAGTGCCAAGTAAGACTTTTGAGATGATCTATGGTGATAGTTGATTTGATCTTGCTAAAAAACAGAAACTTTTGCGCTCAGGAAAACAATTCTAATTTTTAACAGAAGCGTGATAAAATACTGATTCTTTTTACAAAAGATTAATAAACAAATTTCTTAGGCTGTCCTAATTTTTCAGAAGTTTTGGTGTTACAGAAGTATTCGAGAGTTACAGATTACTACAGACTGTTCTATTTTTGATAGATTATGTTTTTGATGCATAGTTTGCTTATTTTCTAGTTTCTATGGATTATATTGCTTAATATAAATTGTAGAAATGATAGGGTAGAGTATGCATAATGTGTGAAAAATTATGAATCTTTTCTTGAAAGCACCTAAGTGGCGATTTGCTTTATTATACTAACTGAGCTTATGAGTTTTCTGTTAAGTTTTATATTGTGAAGTTTTCAAGTTTTGGGTAAAGTTTCGATGGACTACGGAATAAGGAGTGGAAAGAGCCTAAGCTTGGGGATTCCCAAGGCACACCAAGGTAATATTCAATGACAACCAAGCATCTAAGCTTGGGGATGCCCCAGATGGCATCCTCTCTTTCGTCTTCGTTCATCGTTAACTTTACTTGAGGCTATATTTTTATTCACCACATGATATGTGTTTTGCTTGGAGCATCATTTTCCTTTATTAGGATTTGCTTGTTGTTATTTAGAGTAATGTTTTGCATCTTTTAGTTCAATAAAAAGGTCAAGTATAGCCTTTACCATGCTTATTTTGCAAGTCCATATGTTGTTGTTTTAAACACAGAAAGTTTGCTGTTATGTTTTGAATATTTGTGAATAGTCAGAACATGAAAAAATCTTGATATTTTTGCACAATAAGTAACAAAAAATTATCTACAGTGTGGTAATTTTTCAGAATTTTTGGAGTTAAAGAAGTATGATTCCTCTTGCATTCTTTACAGACTATCCTGTTTAGACAGATTGCTATTATGATTGCATATGTTTGCTTGTTTAATGATTCTATTTGAGGATAGGACTATTAAATATGGAGAGGCATTTAGTAGGCAATATCAAATTATAATTTTAGTGACTTTCTATAGTAGAGAATGATAAGGTTTAGCATGGATTTATACTAACTTATCTCACGAGTTCTTGTTGAGTTTTGTGTGGATGAAGTTTTTAAGATTTAGGGAAACCGCGATATGAAAGTAATTAAGGAGACACAAAAGCTCAAGCTTGGGGATTCTCAAGGCATCCCTAGTTCATATTCCAAGAATTCTCAAGCACCTAAGCGTGGGGATGCCCCGGTAGGCATCCCGCCTTTCTTCTTCAACAACTATCGGTCAGTTTTGGTTGAGCCTAAGTTTTTGCTTCTTCACATGATATGTGCTATCCTTGCAATGTCATTTTATTTTGTTTTTCTTGATGTTTGAATAAAGTACTTAAGATCTGAAATTTTATTTATGAGAAGGAGTCTTCACATAGTTGCATAATTATTTGACTACTCATTGATCTGCACTTATATCTTTTGGAGTAGTTTGTCATTTGCTCTAGTGCTTCACTTATATCCTTTTAGAGCACGACGGTAGTTTTACTTTGTAGAAATGGATGAACTCTCATGCTTCACTTATATTATTTTGAGAGTCTCTAAACAGCATGGTAATTTGCTTTGGTTATGAATTTAGTCCTAATATGATAGGCATCCAAGAGGAATATAATAAAAAAATTCATATAAAGTGCATTGAATACTATGAGAAGTTTGATTCCTTATGATTGTTTTGAGATATGAAGCTGGTGATATTAGAGTCATGCTAGTGAGTAATTGTGAATTTGAGAAATACTTGTGTTAAGGTTTGTGATTCCCGTAGCATGCACGTATGGTGAACCTTTATATAACGAAGTTGGAGCATGAGGTATTTAATGATTGTCTTCCTTATGAATGGCGGTCGGGGAAGAGCGATGGTCTTTTCCTACCAATCTATCCCCCTAGGAGCATGCGCTTAGTACTTTGTTTCGATGACTAATAGATTTTTGCAATAAGTATGTGAGTTCTTTATAACTAATGTTGAGTCCATGGATTATACACACTCTCACCCTTCCACCATCGCTAGCCTCTCTAGTGCCGCGCAACTTTCGCCGGTACCAGAAACCCACCATATACCTTCCTCAAAATAGCCACCATATATACCTACCTATTATGGCATTTCCATAGCCATTCCAAGATATATTGTCATGCAACTTTCCACCGTTTCGCTTATTATGACACACTTCATCATTGTCATATTGTTTTGCATGATCATGTAGTTGACATCGTATTTGTGGCAAAGCCACCATTCATAATTCTTTCATACATGTCACTCTTGATTCATTGCACATCCCGGTACACCGCCGGAGGCATTCATATAGAGTCATATTTTGTTCTAACTATCGAGTTGTAATTCTTGAGTTGTAAGTAAATAAAAGTGTGATGATCTTCATTATTAGAGCATTGTCCCATGTGAGGAAATAAAAAAAGGAAATGCCAAAAAAAGAGAAGGCCCCAAAAAACAAAAAAGAAACAAAAAACAAAAAAATGAGAGAAAAAGAGAGAAGGGGCAATGCTACTATCCTTTTACCACACTTGTGCTTCAAAGTAGCACCATGGTCTTCATGATAGAGAGTCTCCTATGTTGGCACTTTCATATACTAGTGGGAATTTTTCATTATAGAACTTGGCTTGTATATTCCAACGATGGGCTTCCTCAAATTGCCCTAGGCCTTCGTGATCAAGCAAGTTGGATGCACACCCACTTAGTTTCTTTTTGAGCTTTCATACACTTATAGCTCTAGTGCATCCGTTGCATGGCAATCCCTACTCACTCACATTGATATCTATTGATGGGCATCTCCATAGCCCGTTGATATGCCTAGTTTGACGATAATTCCCATGTGTCCTTGGGAGCGCTTTCCTTTATATAAGAGTTTGTCCAGGCTTGTCCTTTGCTACAAAAAGGATTGGGCCATCTTGCTGCACCTTATTTACTTTATTTACTTGTTACCCGTTACAAATTACCTTATCAAAAAACTATCTATTACCGATAATTTCAGTGCTTGCAGAGAATACCTTACGGAAAACTGCTTATCATTTCCTTCTGCTCCTCGTTGGGTTCGACACTCTTACTTATCGAAAGGACTACGATAGATCCCCTACACTTGTGGGTCATCAGTGGGCCCCACGTGGGTCCCCTCACTTATCTCTTTAGCCCATGTCATCTCCTACCTACAGAAAAATAATCATCATAACTCTCTCTCTCATGTTCTTGCTCTCAAACCCATGGATTTCGATCTCTTTGCTCGAAGCTCCGTTTTCAAAACTGTTTGGGGGATTGCTACTTGGTATGTGACTCCTCCATTGCCCCAATTAGTTTTTGCTCTAGTGGTTTATATTTTGAATAATTAGCTACTCTTGGTGATGCTATAAATAGGCTTGCATGTTGAATTCTTAGAGTTCTAAGTAGTTTGAATGCCTAATATAGCCTCTAGGTACCCATATGAGTAGTTTCTATCAATGTTGTAAAGTTTTGTTGACAAAAAAAAATTCACCAATTTTTTTGAATTTTATTCATAAGAATAAGATGAGTATCTTCAGGAAGTTTTCCTCCAAAAAGAATGTTAAGGAAGTAATTGGGGAATCCTTGGACAATGAACTCAACACTCTAAGAACGGCGAAGTTGCGGCCGTGCAAATGGACACATAATGCCTTCATGGATGAGACCGAATTCCATCAAGAGTTTGCCCAATTAGTTGCAAATGTCGGGCTGACCGACTTCCTTACAAATGAGTGTGACCAACACCACCTCCTCACAAATTCCTTTGTGCAAATTTTTTATTTCTTAAATAGGAACAATCATCCTGAGGTGCGGTTTAATTTATATTATGAAACCCATCAGATACCGCTCACTGACTTTAGCGACCCATGTTTGATTCCCTCTAACGGGGAATTAAGAGAGCTTAGACCGCAGAGTTTGAGGACTTTCTCCTCACTTTGACAGTGGGTGATGAAAGGGGCGTGTCGAAAGCCATCGCCACTAGTTTGTAATTTCCTTCTATGCATTACTTTGCTCTATTCAACGTGAAGTGTTTAACTGCTAGGGAGAAGGCCGGAGCACTCAGTGCCATCGACCTTGCCATTTTACGCAATGGACTACACAATGATCACAAGTTTATCCTAGGGGCTATTATTGCACGCTGTCTGCACCTCAACAGAACTAAGGGCAAAATTCATGGTGGTATTTTTGCCACTCGTTTAGCGAGTCATTTTAATGTTCAGATAAGCCAACATGATTATCCTTTGCCCCGAGTTTATCTAGATCACCAGGCAATGGTGGCTCACCAGCTTACTGATGACGTTGATTCTTTTCATAACATTCGTTACAACTTGGGTTTCAATGTGCAAACCCGTGATATTATCTCGTTGCCTGCACCTGCTTTGTTTGATTCTATTGCCAGGAGCGGACACTGGGTCATGCCAAAGGGCATTATTGCCTACCGAAATGACCAGGCAGCGATAGAGGAGGAGCCACGGGATTGGGACGCTCAAGTGCCGCCGCTACAGAACTTCTACATGGGACCGGATGGCTACTACAGATGGTGATTACCAAGTTAGGCCAAAAGCCTAATCTTGAGGGGAGTACGTATTTCCACCGACATTATATTCATATTCACACATTTCATTCCAGTTGTCGGTGTCCACACTTTTTCATTGTATTATCCATGCTATATTTATTTTCTCACTTTCTTCTTGTGTGTTTGAAAAACTTTAAGAAAACCCAAAACAATATTTCTTACTTCTTTTCGGTTTTCCTTTCTAGTTTATTTAGTTATAATATTAAAATAAAAACCCAAAGATTTCTCAATTCTTCTTTTTCTTGTTGGGAGCTTTCCCGTGTAAAAAGTTTTTCTCGTTTTGTTTTCCCTACTTCTGCTTTCTTCAAGAAAAACTAAAGACTCCAAAAATATTTTAGTCTGTTTCTATGAATTTCTTTTCTTTTACTTTTGTTGAGTCATACCAAGGGAAAGACTACAATGAAAATGTTGAGTGGCTTTCTTATGCCTTATTGTTGATCTAACAAAGAGCCCATATTATTTTGTATTTCCCTTTGAATAAAATTGTTGTAGATTCCAGCTTAGTCCATGATACGTCTCCAACGTATCTATAATTTTTTATTGCTCCATGCTATATTATCTACTGTTTTGGACATTATTGGGCTTTATTATCCACTTTTATATTATTTTTGGGACTAACCTATTAACCGGAGGCCCAGCCCAGAATTGCTGTTTTTTGCCTGTTTTAGGGTTTCGAAGAAAAGGAATATCAAACGGAGTCCAAACGGAATGAAACCTTCGGGAACATGATTTTCTCAACGAACAAGACCCAGGAGACTTGGACCCTATGTCAAGACACAAAAGAGGAGGCCACGAGGTAGGGGGGCGTGCCTACCCCCCAGGCACGCCCTCCACCCTCGTGGGCCCCCTGTTGCTCCACCGACGTACTCCTTCCTCCTATATATACCTACGTACCCCCAAATGATCAGATACAAAGCCAAAACCCTATTCCCACACAGCAACTTTCTGTATCCACGAGATTCCATCTTGGGGCCTGTTCCGAAGCTCCGCCAGAGGGGGCATCGATCACGGAGGGCTTCTACATCAACACCATAGCCCCTCCGATGAAGTGTGAGTAGTTCACCTCTGACCTACGGGTCCATAGTTAGTATCTAGATGGCTTCTTCTCTCTTTGTGGATCTCAAAACAATGTCCCCCCCTCTCTTGTGGAGAACTATTCGATGTAATCTTCTTTTTGCGGTGTGTTTGTTGAGATCGATGAATTGTGGGTTTATGATCCTCTAGAGTCGACCTGCAGGCATGCAAGCTTGAGTATTCTATAGTCTCACCTAAATAGCTTGGCGTAATCATGGTCATAGCTGTTTCCTGTGTGAAATTGTTATCCGCTCACAATTCATATTTCTTGCGATGGGAGAAGTGTTTAGCTTTGGGTTCAATGTTGTGGTGTCCTTTCCCAGTGACAGTAGGGGCAATAAGGCACATATTGTATTGTTGCCATCGAGGATAACAAGATGGGGTTTTCATCATATTGCATGAGTTTATCCCTCTACATCATGTCATCTTGCTTAAGGCGTTACTCTGTTTTCATCGACTTAATACTCTAGATGCATGCTGGATAGCGGTCGATGAGTGGAGTAATAGTAGTAGATGCAGGCAGGAGTCGGTCTACTTGTCTCGGACGTGATGCCTATATACATGATCATGCCTAGATATTCTCATAACGATGCTCAATTCTGTCAATTGCTCGACAGTAATTTGTTCACCCATCGTAGAATACTTATGCTCTCGAGAGAAGCCACTAGTGAAACCTATGGCCCCCGGGTCTATCTTCATCATATTAATCTCCTACTACTTAGTTATTTCCTTTGCTTTTTTACTTTGCTTTGCATCTTTACCACAAAAATACCAAAAATATTATCTTATAATATCTATCAGATCTCACTCTCGTAAGTGGCCGTGTAGGGATTGACAACTCCTTATCGCGTTGGTTGCGAGGATTTATTTGTTTTGTGCAAGTGCGAGGGACTCGCACGTAGCCTCCTACTGGATTGATACCTTGGTTCTCAAAAGCTGAGGGAAATACTTACGCTACTTTGCTGCATCATCCCTTCCTCTTCGGGGAAAACCAACACAGTGCTCAAGAGGTAGCAAGAAGGATTTCTGGCGCCGTTGCCGGGGAGGTCTACGCAAAAGTCAATATACCAAGTACCCGTCACATACCCTTATCTCCCGCATTACATTATTTGACATTTGCCTCTCGTTTTCCTCTCCCCCACTTCACCCTTGTCGTTTTATTCGCCCTCTCTCTCTATCCTCCCTCTCTTCCTCTATTTGCCTCTTTTTGCCCGCTTGCTTTTTGTTTGCTTGTGTGTTAGTTCGTTTGTTTGTCGTTATGGCTAGTCCCTTATCTTCTCCGTTGTCTCCCAAGAATGAAATTCTAAATTTTAAGCAAAGGGAGGGTGAAAATCTAAAAGACGTTTGGTATAGAATTTGCAATGCTCAAAATAGATCTACCAGGAAGCAATCTACTTCCGTTCTTCTTTGCAATTTTTATGTAGGCGTTACTCCTTGGCACCGATATGTCCTTGATACTATTACTGGAGGGAACTTTTTGGGGAGCCATACTTTTGATTCTTATAATGCTATGATAGATTTGTTTGGCTCACCCCCTCTTTTGGTTAATGGAACTGTATTAACTTTGGAGCATGTAATGCAAAGACTTGAAATTATTGAAAATAAGGTTGCTACCGTAGAGTTAATTGAAAATTTGGATAAAAAGATCCACAACCGAATCTCTCAATATGGATCTAAAGTAGGAGTCACTTTGAAAAATATTAAAGAGAAGGAACCCATAGTTAATGAGAAAATAAATCATGATTCCACTAGAATCGATAAAATTGAGGATATTATTACCAACTTGGGAACTGCTTTTTCTTCCGTAGAAATACTCCAAGTCCTCCCGCTAAAATTTCCAAGCTTATGCATGTTCCTAAAAATAAGGGTGAATCCTCTAGCAAGGAAACTGCGGATCTCAAATCTATAAGTATTCATCCCAATCTTTTTGCTATCATTAAGGAACCATTTGTTACAAATGATTTTTTCGATCTTGTGCCTAAAAGTTTGATAATCAATAAAAATAAAGAAATTCCTAAATATGGTAGATGCCTCATTGAAGAATTGCCTACCAAAGATGGCAATACCTAGATCCATCCTTGCTTGTTATGCCTAGCTAGGGGCGTTAAACAATAGCGCTTGTTGGGAGGCAACCCAATTTTATTTTTATTCCTTGCTTTTTGCTCCTGTTTAGTAATAAATAAATTATCTAGCCTCTGTTTTGGTTGTGTTTTTTGTGTTTAATTAGTGTTTGTGCCAAGTAGAACCGTTGGGAAGACTTGGGGAAAGTCTTGTTACACTTGCTGTAAAAAACAGAAACTTTAGCGCTCACAAGAATTGCTTCCATTTTTATTTGGAAAGTGATATTTAGTTAATTCTTTTTGCAGATGATTAATATATAAATTCCTCACGTACAGAAATTTATTTAAGAATTTTTGGGGTTCCAGATCTTGTGCTAGATACAGATTACTACAGACTGTTCTGTTTTTGACAGATTCTGTTTTTCGTGTGTTGTTTGCTTATTTTGATGAATCTATGGCTAGTAAAATAGTTTATAAACCATAGAGAAGTTGGAATACAGTAGTTTTAACACCAATATAAATAAAGAATGAGTTCATTACAGTACCTTGAAGTGGACTTTTGTTTTCTTTCGCTAACGGAGCTCACGAGACTTTCTACTTTGAGTTTTGTGTTGTGAAGTTTTCAAGTTTTGGGTAAAGATTTGATGGATTATGGAACAAGGAGTGGAAAGAGACTAAGCTTAGGGATGCACATGGCACCCCAAGATAATATAAGGACACCTAAAAGCCAAAGCTTGGGTATTCCCCGGAAGGCATCCCCTCTTTCGTCTACTTCTATCGGTAACTTTACTTGGAGCTATATTTTTATTCGCCACATGATATGTGTTTTGCTTGGAGCGTCTTGTATAATTTGAGTATTTACTTTTTAGTTTACCACAATAATCCTTGCTGTACACACCTTTTAAGAGAGCCATACATGATTTGGAATTTGTTAGAATACTCTATGTGCTTCGCTTATATTTTTTGAGTTATATAGTTTTGCTCTAGTACTTCACTTATATCTTTTAGAGCACGGTGGTGGATTTGTTTTATAGAAACTATTGATCTCTCATGCTTCACTTAGATTATTTTGGGAGTCTTAAATAGCATGGTAATTTGCTTAAATCCTAATATGCTAGGTATTCAAGATTATTAAAATTTTCTTATGAGTGTTTTGAATACTAAGAGAAGTTTGATGCTTGATGATTATTTTGAGATATGGAGGTAATAATATCAAAGTCGTGCTAGTTGAGTAGTTGTGAAATTGAGAAATTCTTGTGTTGAAGTTTGCAAGTCCCATAGCATGCACGTATGGTAAACGTTATGTAACAAATTTGAAACATGAGGTGCTATTTGATTGTCCTCCTTATGAGTGGCGGTCGGGGATGAGCGATGGTCTTTTCCTACCAATCTATCCCCCTAGGAGCATGCGCATAGTGCCGAGGTTTTTGATGACTTGTAGATTTTTGCAATAAGTATGTGAGTTCTTTATGACTAATGTTGAGTCCATGGATTATACGTACTCTCATCCTTCCATCCTTGCTAGCCTCTTCGGTACCGTGCATTGCCCTTTCTCACATTGAGAGTTGGCGCAAACTTCGCCGGTGCATCCAAACCCCGTGATATGATATGCTCTTTCACACATAAACCTCCTTATATCTTCCTCAAAACAACTACCATACCTACCTATTATGGCATTTCCATAGCCATTCTGAGATATATTGCCATGCAACTTTCCACCATTCCGTTTATCATGACATATTCATCATTGTCATATTGCTTAGCATGATCATGTAGTTGACATAGTATTTGTGGCAAAGCCATCGTTCATAATTCTTTCATACATGTCACTCTTGGTTCATTGCATATCCCGGTACACCATCGGAGGCATTCATATAGAGTCATACTTTGTTCTAGTATCGAGTTGTAATCATTGAGTTGTAAATAAATAGAAGTGTGATGATCATCATTTTCTAGAGCATTGTCCCAAGTGAGGAATTATAAAAAAGGGGGAGAGAAAGGCCATAAAAAAGAGAAGGCCCAAAAAAAGAGAGAAAAAGAGAGAAGGGACACTGTTACTATCCTTTGCCACACTTGTGCTTCAAAGTAGCACCATAATCTTCATGATAGAGAGTCTCTTGTTTTGTCACTTTCATATACTAGTGGGAATTTTCATTATAGAAATTGACTTGTATATTCCAACAATGGGCCTCCTCAAGTGCCCTAGGTATTCGTGAGCAAGCAAGTTGGATGCACACCCACTTAGTTTCTTTTGTTGAGCTTTCATACATTTATAGCTCTAGTCCATCCGTTGCATGGCAATCCCTACTCCTTGCATTAACATCAATCGGTGGGCATCTCCATAGCCCATTGATTAGCCTCGTTGATGTGAGACTTTCTCCTTTTTTGTCTTCTCCACATAACCCCCTCATTATATTCTATTCCACCCAGAGTGCTATGTCCATAGCTCGCGCTCATATATTGCGTGAAAGTTTATAGGTTTGAGATTACTAAAGTATGAAACAATTGCTTGGCTTGTCATCGGGGTTGTGCATGATGAGAGCATTCTTGTGTGACGAAAATGGAGCATGACTAAACTATATGATTTTGTAGGGATGAACTTTCTTTGGCCATGTTATTTTGAGAAGACATAATTGCTTTGTTAGTATGCTTGAAGTATTATTATTTTTATGTCAATATAAACTTTTGTCTTGAATCTTTCGGATATGAATATTCATACCACAATTAAGAAGAATTACATTAAAATTATGCCAAGTAGCACTCCGCATCAAAAATTCTATTTTTATCATTTACCTACTCGTGGACGAGCAGGAATTAAGCTTAGGGATGCTTGATACGTCTCCAACGTATCTATAATTTTTGATTGCTCCATGCTATATTATCTACTGTTTTGGACATTATTGGGCTTTATTATCCACTTTTATATTATTTTTGGGACTAACCTATTAACCGGAGGCCCAACCTAGAATTGCTGTTTTTTTGCTTGTTTTAGGGTTTCGAAGAAAAGGAATATCAAACGGAGTCCAAACGGAATGAAACCTTCGGGAACGTAATTTTCTTAAC
Source organism: Triticum urartu (assembly GCF_003073215.2). Classification (NCBI taxonomy): domain Eukaryota; kingdom Viridiplantae; phylum Streptophyta; class Magnoliopsida; order Poales; family Poaceae; genus Triticum; species Triticum urartu. The sequence continues at coordinate 412,116,049 of NC_053026.1, read as the reverse complement.
GAACAAGACCCAGGAGACTTGGAACCTATGTCAAGACACAAAAGAGGAGGCCACGAGGTAGGGGGCGCGCCTACCCCCCCAGGTGCGCCCTCCACCCTCGTGGCCCCCCTGTTGCTCCACCGACGTACTCCTTCCTCCTATATATACCTACGTACCCCCAAACGATCAGATACGGATCCAAAACCCTAATTCTACCACCGTAACTTTCTATATCCATGAGATCCCATCTTGGGGCCTATTCCGGAGCTCCACCGAAGGGGGCATCGATCACGGAGGGCTTCTACATCAACACCATAGCCCCTCCGATGAAGTGTGAGTAGTTTACCTCAAACCTACGGGACCATAGTTATTAGCTAGATTTCTTATTCTCTCTTTTTGGATCTCAATACAATGTTCTCCCCCTCTCTTGTGGAGAACTATTCGATGTAATATTATTTTTGCGGTGTGTTTGTTGAGACCGATGAATTGTGGGTTTATGAAGTCTATCTATGAACAATATTTGAATCTTCTCTGAATTCTTTTATCTATGATTGGTTATCTTTGCAAGTCTCTTTGAATTATCAGTGTGGTTTGGCCTACTAGATTGATCTTTCTTGCAATGGGAGAAGTGCTTAGCTTTGGGTTCAATCATGCGGTGTCCTTTCCCAGTGACAGTAGGGGCAACAAGGCACGTATTGTATTGTTGCCATCGAGGATAACAAGATGGGTTTTTCATCATATTGCATGAGTTTATCCCTCTACATCATGTCATCTTGCTTAAGGCCTTACTCTGTTTTCATTAACTTAATACTCTAGATGCATGCTGGATAGCGGTCGATGAGTGGAGTAATAGTAGTAGATGCAGGCAGGAGTCGGTCTACTTGTCTCGGACGTGATGCCTATATACATGATCATGCCTAGATATTCTCATAACCATGCTCAATTCTGTCAATTGCTCAACAGTAATTTGTTCACCCACCGTAGAATACTTATGCTCTCGAGAGAAGCCACTAGTGAAACCTATGGCCCCCGGGTCTATCTTCATCATATTAATCTCCTACTACTTAGTTATTTCCTTTGATTTTTTACTTTGCTTTGCATATTTATCACAAAAAAACCAAAAATATTATCTTATCATATCTATAAGATCTCACTCTCGTAAGTGGCCGTGTAGGGATTGGCAACTCCTTATCGCGTTGGTTGCGAGGATTTATTTGTTTTGTGTAGGTGCGAGGGACTCGTGCGTAGCCTCCTACTGGATTGGTACCTTGGTTCTCAAAAACTGAGGGAAATACTTACGCTACTTTGCTGCATCATCTCTTCCTCTTCGGGGAAAACCAACGCAGTGCTCAAGAGGTAGCAGTCCACGACACTCTTGCACTATTATTATTTTCATATCGTTTGGCCGTGTAGGTGAAAGACAATAATGACGATATTTGATGAAGTGACCGTGGCATAGAAAAGCGGGTATGAACTCAACTTGTTTTGTTTTTGTAAATATGTTTAACTCGGTATCCATGATTCGGCATATTATGATTAAACATATTTGCAATTACAATTAGAGATTATAGTTGCTCATGGCATGCTTAAGTAGCTAGGAGTGGATAATGATTTCTCTTGGGTGTCAACATGCATTAAAATGATTGTGATGTAGTATGATGATATGGTATCCTCCTCTAAATGTTTCAAGTGGCTTGATTTGGCACATGTTTACGCATGTAGTTGAATCAAAACCAACATAGCCTCCACAATATTTATGTTCATGGTGTTTATATCCTACTCATGCTAGTATTCAATGTTGATTATTCATAAAGCATGTTCATGACCGTTTTCGCTCTCTGGCTGGTCGTTTCCCAACCTATTTGCTAGCCTACGCCTCTACTAAGTGGGAATACTGCTTGTGCATCAAAATCCTTAAACCAAAGTTATTCTAGGTGAGTCCACTATATCTACCTATATGCGGTATTACCCTGCCGTTCCAAGTAAATTTGCATGTGCCACCTCTAAAATTTCAAATGAACATCCGTTTTGTGTGCCTGGACCGCTCATGGAGCGACAGGGGGCGGTCATTATCTTCCATGCTAAGTGGGTTATTCTCATGATGAGTGTTTATTTACTCGTCCTTGCACGAGAGGGGCCGGTAATAGGGATGCCTAGTCCCGAAATTAAAAATTGCAAATAATTAAACAAAACTCCCCCAGGACTGTTGTTGGTATGGACGACACCCATGGATTCGGCTAGCCATGGCTTGTGTTTGTTGGTGGAGGGGGAGTAAAGCTTTACTTTTACCGCTTGGGAACCACCGCTAATGTGTTTAGCATGGAAGATATTGAGAAATCTTGGTCGTAACATTGACAGGAAGGGTGCACCTCCCAAAATTATATTTATCTCTGATTTAAGCTTTGAGCTCTGGCACCTCTGCAAATCCCTGCTTCCCTCTGCGAAGGGACTATCTATTTACTTTTTTGTCATTTTACTTTTTTGATGAGTCATCACCTTTTCAAACAAGCACCAGACCTGAGAGCACTATTGTCATCCTCATGCACGGTGTTTAGTTAATGTTGAATGCATCATGACTGGATCTCTTCTACCATGAATTACAATGTTTAGTCACTGCTTGAACTCTGGAGGTGCTCTACATTTACGTTTTGCGGTCTTAGAAAGGGCTAACGAGATACAACTGTTGTCATATATATCATGATTGTTTTGACAAAGTGTTGGCATTTGAGATATCTTATTATTACTCACTAGTTGATTATGTCATTGATATGAGTCAATATAATTTTTAAGATTTATTGTTGACATGGTTAGTCATGATATTTGCTGAAAACCTGGGTGCTATTTAAGCATATATATGTAAACAAGAACAAAAGAGTTCGTAAAAGTTTTTATTTATCACTTTCAGTTTGTCAACTAGATTGCTTGAGGACAATCAATGAGTTAAGCTTGGGGGAGTTGATACGTCTCCATCGTATCTACTTTTCCTAACGCTTTTGCTCTTGTTTTGCACTCTAATTTGCATGATTTGAATGAAACTAACCCGGACTGACGCAGTTTTCAACAGAACTACCATGGTGTTGTTTTTTGTGCAGAAATAAAATTTCTCGGATTTGGACGGAACTTTTTGGAGAATTATTTTGGAATATATAATAATTTCGGGAACCTAGACCCACTGGAGGGGGTGCCCTGGCTGCCCACAAGACACCAGGGAAAACCACCCCCCTCTGGCGCGCCCTGGTGGGTGGTGGGGCCCTCGGGGCTTCGCTGACCCTCATTCCAGCGCTATAAAATCCTATTTTTCCAAAAAATAGGAGAGGAAGTTTCATCGCGTTTTACGATATGGAGCGCCGCCACTCCTGTTCTTCATCAGGAGGCCAGATCTGGAGCCCGTTCAGGGCTCCGAAGAGGGGGATCTTCGGTCTTCGTCATCACCAACCCTCCTTCATCACTAATTCCATGATGCTCCCCACCGGGAGTGAGTAATTCCTTCGTAGGCTCACTGGTCGGTGAGGAGTTGGATGAGATTCATCATGTAATCGAGTTAGTTTTGTTACGGCTTGATCCCTAGTATCCACTTTGTTCTGAGATTGATGTTGCTATGACTTTGCTATGCTTAATACTTGTCACTAGGGCCTAAGTGCCATGATTTCAGATCTGAACCGTTTATGTTTTCACCATTATATCTATGTTCTAGATCCGATCTTGTAAGTTATATGCACCTATTACGTAAACCCCAGGGTGACAGTAATTGGGATACTTTCCGGTGATGACCATAGTTTGAGGAGCTCATGTATTCAATATGTGTTAATGCTTTGTTCCAGTTCTCTATTAAAAGGAGGCCTTAATATCCCTTAGTTCCCTTATGGACCACTACAAGAAAAATACACTTCCGTGATGATACTTGTTTGTCACAGTAGGTCACGTTTTCTGTCATGCATGTACATCCATGACAAATTTATGACAGAATCAAGATAGTCATACCTGTGCTGTCGTAGAAGTGTTCCATGACATTACCAAAATTATCAACACGGAAGTGTCCACTTCCATGACAATAAATCGCGCGTCATAGAAGTGCTTTCGTCAAGGGTGACCGGCACATGGCATCCACCGTAACGGAACGCCGTTAAGCTATCGGGTCCAGTTTTGGATCCGATAACCCGTTAACATCCCCGACCAATGGGGATTTTGCACGTGTAAAATCATCATTGGCTGGAGGAAACACGTGTCGGCTCACCGTTGGGATAGGTGTCATCCACTCATTGGACCCAAAGCGCCTATGATACGCCGACATGTGGCACGGCCCAATAGAGGCCCATATAGGTTAAAAAGGCCGGCCTAGTCAAAGGCTCGTAGTACTTACTCAGGTACTAGTGGGCCAGCCCAATAACGGCCTGCTTAATAAAGGCCCATTTACGGCCCGAAGCCAGATCTGGCCCGTTAATTGTTTGCCGAATATTTGGGCCCATTTACGACCCGAAGCGAGATCTGGCCCATTAATTGTTCATCAAATATTTGGGCCCAATTACAGCCCAATGACTTTCGGCCCGTTAGAGGCCCGATGTAGACATGGGCCCATTTCAGCCCGTTTGACTTTCGGCCTGGGAATGGCCCGTGCTGCCCATGGGCCATATATGGTCCGACAGGACATCGGGCCCACTAACGACCCATGATAAAGGTGTCAACAGTTAAGCCCAACGTGACTTTGGGCCTGTTAAAGGCCTGTCGCATAATCCGGCCCATTGATGTCTGTACTAAGCTTTCGGCCTCTTAAAGGCCCATGATATCAGTGGGCCAACTAAGGCCCGAGATATGTTTCGGCCTGATAACTGCCCGTGATATAACTGGGCCCAAAAAGGCCCGGTCTACATTTCAGCCTGCTGAAGGCCCGTCGACGACTAGTGAAAATTGAGGCCCAATATGCATTTCGGCCTGCTAAAGGCCCATGGTTTCATCTGGGCCGTAACAGGTCAGTACAATATTCAGCCTGTTAATGGCCCAACGCTACCTGGGCCAAAGTAAGCGCTCGGTCCATAAAAGGCCCAACTAAAATATAGGCCGGTGTAAGTTGTGGGCCTCGCGCAAAGTGTGAAGGCCCCAATGGTTCGGGCCCATGAAAGATGGAGGCCGGCCCAATTGTGGCCCGCTAAACACCAGGCCCGTTAGAGGCAAATGTTTCGGCCCGGTCGACTACATCTGATTTTTTTTCAGATAGCGAATGATGGCAGTAACTAGTCGGAATTAAGAACAAACGTACTCTATACAATAAAGAAATTACAGCATAGTAACTAAGGATAAACCTACACTATACAATAAAGGATTTATGGTATATTACATCCACTGGGCATCGAAGTTCGCCACCAGTGATCATAACGCGCAACGAAGAAGTAGATTACAAAAACTGAGCACCATTGCAGTGTAACAAAATAATACTGAACCGAGACCACTTCCAAGATAGTTCAAGAAAGGTTAGCCTTGCGCGGGAACTGCTGCACAAGCTGCTGAGCAAGGCTGTGAGACTGGCCTAGCATGTCGGTCATAGCTTCCAGGTGTAGTTGTTTAGCGATGAGGTTCTCATTGGTGTTCTCTGCAATCTTTCTTAGAGATAGGACTTCAAGTCGAAGTTGAGTTGCAGAATGACTTTCTGCTAGAACTTGGGACTGAAGATGTCGAACTGATTCAGACAACGAATTCTGTGAGCTTGTCTGACTGCTAGTGTCAAGTAACTTGAACACTGCATCAAGACAAGACTTTGGGGTTGTCTCGCTATCTTCAAGATGTTTTGCCTTCTTTGCTGCAATATATGTTGGGTTTGTCTCACAGCCTTCGGCAGACTTGTGCATGCCATCAGGCATATCACCCTGAAACAAAGCAGAGAGATGACAAGTTTTGCACGTGTATAAACAAAGATGATAACTATGCTGTCAATTCCATCCAATTTCAAATTAGAAAATAAAGAGTAAGTTCAAAATATCAATAGCATAATTTGGCATTGTTCATAATGCGGGGAACTTCACCACACTACTGGATTACCATGTCAACATAACAAGCATAGGTGAAGGGCAAATAAAAGCATTGTATCTATTTTGGTTAATGTGCATGGCATGTTGTTCATATCATCAGCCACATCAGTAAGATAAAACAGGAGATGACAAGGTGCAAACGTGGGCTGCTTCACCACACACTGGATTATAGATCCACAAAAACAAGCATACATATAGGGAGTATTGAGTAATGTGCATGGTATGAATAAGGAATTTGGTTTTACAAGTAAAACTTAGAACTTACGGTTCTTGCGAACATGCATTTTGGTAGAAACAGCAAACTAAACATCAGTAAATGATAGGGAGTATGAGCAAATTAAACGGCAGTTGAGGATAAAGGCTTTAGAAGGACTGACTTACATTAACAACTAACACCGGCTTTATAATGCCCTTCTCCATGTCAAGGGAAGGATATCTCAAGAATTTCAGCACAAAATCTTCTTCATAAGCATTGCCTGTACTCTACATTTTGTAGAGAGTAATTATAGATATGATAATACTAGAAGGGATAGAGGATAATGAAGATAAGATGCAGATTGATGCTACATAATCAACTACTAATCCCTAGAAGTACAAGCATTACAGGACAAAATGTACTGACAAGAGCAATGGGCTACACTTCTGCACTGGCATTGTGTGTGTATTCTACTTTTTGGTAAGATTAAATATAGATCTGAACTTTTTTAGTAAATGGTGGGCGAGGGAGATAAGATGCAGAATGCTACACAATGAACCAATCCCTTTTCCCATAATACATGAGTGTTTTGAACACTGGTGTACTATACAAAACGTTCTTATATTATGGGACGGAGGGAGTAGCTGTTAATGTAAGTACATGGATAGATGACGTTCAGTCCTTACAAGAGGACTGCAGAGCTAAACCTCTTCAAAAGCATTGGGTTGATTCTAAATTTGTGTAAGAGGCCATACAGATCTTATAATGTCCACCAAATGGACGATAACGAGGCTAACATGTGAAGTGATGCTACATAATCAAACAACTATGAAAGTAAGTATGGTCATACAGGGCAAGAGGTACTCACAAGAGCAATGCAGTGTGCAGTATAGTTGCGATATTCTGTGGTCCCTTGAGAATGAATGTTCTTCTGCTAACAATTCTCGTACAAGTGAGACATTAAGGCAAATGCAGAAATGTATTTCAAATTGTGATGTGATATCATAGATAGTACCTTACGCTGCAGCTGAGACCAATGTGTAACAAGATTATTCCAGTCACCGTCGGATAAATGTAGCACCGGAGACTTTACAAAAATTTCGTTTAGAGGCTTGCCATCGAAGTGCGCTTGCCTCAGGTAGGAACGATACTTCATCAACGAGTGCTTGAAAAGCGCAACCAACCCTTGCTCGTCTTCACAATCCAGTTTGGTCCTCGCCTATTTAAAAGAATGAAATCTTGTGTGTTTTGTCAGCAGAAACATATGCAGCAATGACCATGAATTAACATTAGTAAATTACTTACGCGTAAGTTGCGGAGGAAGACTGGAAATTGTTCTATGTCTGCGGTATAATCTCTCCATGAAGGAAAGATGCGCACAAAGTTCCTGACAACAATATAAGCTTTGTCTTCTAAACTGGGAAGAAATGGAATAGGGGTCCTATTTGCTGCAATTGGGGCTCTCTCTGGTTTGAAAAGGGATTTGGCAACTGGATTTGGTGTACTCTTTACTGGAATGGGGGTTTTGCGTCGTAGAGCTGGTGCTATGTCAACTGGCATAATCATAATGTTTGCTGCAGCTGGGGTCTGCTGAGTTGGGGCATCAAAAATGACCAGTGTAGTAGGGCTAGAGTCTGCTAGAGTTGGGGTGTTTTGTGGGTCAGGTGATATTGCAACTACACCTAATGGGCTATTTGATTTATCAGGTGCCACTATCTTTTCCAAATACTTTGCTTGTGCTCCTCCACGATCAGCAATCGCCGTCTTCCTTTTGAACGTCTGATACACAAGAACAACATTTGAATGGATAAATATGGTATGATGACAGATGGAATATGTACTGAAAATGGATAGGTAGGGCGTATTCACATACACGATGTGTAAACTAAGTTAATGGCAGTTCAACAAAGTAGAAGTAATGCAAAGCATCAGTTGCAAGATATGTGCGACAAATATAACCTTGGAAAGTTAGAGCAAGCACCTTGATGGGTGAATAAGATAGGGCATCTTCCTTTGACTCCTCCACTAGGGAGCTACATTGACTTAGGTCTCCCTCTAGCTCAGAATCACTATTAGGATCATATTCTGAGCATCAATCTATAGGGGGAGAGCGTTTGCATTGCATTGCATCCAGACTTGATTTCAGGCCCTTAATGCCAAGTTTGACAACCATGGCATTGTTTTGCTTTATTCTTTTCATGCGCGCAAGCTCATAATCATTATGATGCTGTTCAGAATCTGAGATTCATGAAAACATAAAAAGTAGTCAGATTATCTATGGAATGCATTACAGATTCAACTCGAAGAGTGTCTCCCTATAAACCCCTGCATGCAAAGTTCACCCCCCAATTGTACTAACCAGACCACACACAGAAATACAAACCCCTTATGTCTCTATAACAGGCAGACACACATTTCAAAACTGAAGTAGGAACATTAGAATCATATGAAATTCGTATTTGAACAAATAAAGTAAGGAATTATGAGGGGCATAATGTTTAGCTTCAAGGGTGGAGTGTTGGTAGTGCGACACAAAGCAAGTAGGCAGATTGTATTCCATGTAAAAGATCGAAGCCTATGTAAAAGCTGGAAATGACACTTTCTTTCTATACAATGTAGTGTTCGTTGCCCACACATGATGGAAGAGATCACATAGAGAAATACTATTCACTCATGTCTACGGTTGCAGTATTTAGAAATAGGGTGGTCCACCCTAAAAGAATATTGACAACAAATATGACAAGGCAAGCATAGATGTAGTGAATCAATCATTTACTTGTGAGCTTACTAGGACAAATATGCAGAATTGTAACTGCAGTAAGAGACCGTCCAAAATCTGAATCAAGAAGTTTGTCTAGCACTTATTGTTTGCAATTAATCAACGTGAATAATTGGATATTATATCGAATGAGTAAGAAAGACAAGTAAAATTGTCAACAAACCTGGCTTGTAGTAGTAATCTGGGTCAATGTCACTATGACCAACAATCCAAAATGACTAGTGTCTGTTCCTAGGGCCAGAATTTTGAAAACCCTGTGAACTTCACAGGTACTAAAGATTACCGAAATACATCTAAACCATTAAGTGTAGGTAGCACTGAGCACACAGCAAACCCTAATGTCAGTCCTGCCTAATGAGTAATGAATCAATTAGAAAATAGGTGATGAGGAGTGGATGCTGAGTGTTGAGGACTTATCTCAGGATAAATCGGGATGGCTTAGTGGGTGCTACACGCCTGAGCCCTGAACGGACTGGGAAGGCAGGCACGGCAGCGCGCCCGAGTAGCGGTGACGCTGTTGGGCGAGCGGCTCCTGACCTCCTGTTAGTCCGGCATCTCCTTGAAAGTGCGTTATATCGACTAGAGGGGGGGGTGAATAGGCGATTTTTATGAAAGTCTTCAAAACGTGGAAGTTATGAAGACAAACGATAGAAATAAACCTATTACCATGCAGCGGAAGGTAGACTACACTAGGCAAACCATAGTCAAGTATTCAATGGAGTGAAAGCACAATGACTAATAGCAGCAATGTAGTAAGGATCAGGTAGGAAGATATTATGAAGCCAAACAAAACACGCAGTCACTCAGTGAAGATAAAAGATAGTGCAATCATACAATGACTTCACAAGGAACAACAGTAAGTAAAGGGAAGGAAAGGATGAAACCAGTGACACGTTGAAGACAATGATTTGTTGGACCAGTTCCAGTTGCTGTGACAACTGTACGTCTGGTTAGGGCGGCTAGGTATTTAAACCTGAGGACACACAGTCCCGGACACCCAGTCCTGAACACGCAGCTCAGGACACCTAGTCCTCACCGTATTCCCCTTGAGCTAAGGTCACACAGACCTCGCCCAATCACTCTGGTAAGTCTTCAAGGTAGACTCCCAAACCTTCACAGACTTCATTCACCGGTGATCCACAATGTCTCTTGGATGCTCAGAACACGACGCCTAACCGACTGGAGGATTCACAGTCCTCAAGTGTAATAAGTCTTCAGATCACACAGACAAGAAGACTTAAGTGATGCCTAATTCTCTTTGGCTTTGGGTGGTTAGGGCTTTATCCTCGCAAGGAATTCTCTCTTAAAGGCTTCGAGGTGGGTTGCTCTCAAACGACAAAAGCCGTACACTAACTCTGAGCAGCCAACCATTATGGTTGTAGGGGGTGGGCTATTTATAGCCACTAGGCAACCCGACCTGATTTGTCCGAAGTGACCCTGGGTCACTAAGGAACTGACACGTGTTCCAACGGTCAGATTTCAAACTCACACGACAACTTTACTTGGGCTACAAGCAAAGCTGACTTGTCCGACTCTGGACAAGATTTGCTCTCATAGTCTTCACTCGAAGACATGGGTTTTAGTTAAGCATCACTTCAGTCATTCTGACTGGTTCTCTTGGACCCCACTTAACAGTATGGTGGTTCCTATGACTCAAGAAAGAATAAAAAGAACTACGAAAGATCTAAGTCTTCGAGCTCCATAGGCTTCATGCGATGTCTTCTCTTGTCATAGTCTTCAATGTGAATGTCTTCATATACCACCTTTGACTTCAATGTCTTCATACATTTTTAGGGGTCATCTCTGGTAGGAAAACCGAATCAATGAGGGACTTCTTCCTGTGTTATCCTGCAATTCTCACAAACACATTAGTGTCTCAACTAGGTTTGTCGTCAATACTCCAAAACCAACTAGGGGTGGCACTAGATGCGCTTACAATCTCCCCCTTTTTGGTGATTGATGACAAACTAGTTGAAGTTTTCAACGGGGAATATAATATGTGAAATTGTAAAGGATAAGGAATTGTCTTCATAAGTTGCAAGGGCTCGCCCTGAAAATGTGCATATAAGTAATTTGCTTTTGGAATGCAAATGCACATGGCAGGTTGTGCTTGTGGAGATCCTCTTCAACTTATGATGACAATCCACTATGCATGTGAAGGTATGTGAAGATAATGACATGCATAATGGAAAATGGACGTCTGCAAAATGATCTAAGTGCGGAATTTATCGTCGTACATGCGGAATTTATCATCGCATCACAAAGTGGCAAATAAATAGCAGACGACCATCGAATTTAAGTGTTACAACTCAAAGAACCAAATGTATCAAAACGAGAGTTGTAAACACGAAGCAAAATATGAAGCACCCGCCCATATGGACCCGCTTGAAGACTATCAAACTCATATTTTTCTCCCCCTTTTGTCAGTAAGGACCAAAAAGGTTTGAAAACATAGAGCATCTACTCGTTCCCATGAAGAGTAGGTGAAGCAGCAGGGTCGTCGGTGGTGTTCGGCGGTGCAGAGGAGCTTGGAGCAGTGTCGAAGCGTGCTGAGGGAGGTGGCAGTGAAGTAGCATCATCTTCATCCTCGATCACTCTGGCATTCACAGTTGCAGCAGAGGAAGAGAACTCAGAGTCTTCAAGAGACGGAGTTCGTCGCAGCACTGCCCTTCGAGGGGGTGTGGAGTCAAACTTGAAGCTCTCAGAGAAGCCATCCTCTTGAAGATCATCTTCAGAACACATCAGCGTCAGCCCTTTCCATGTGCATCGAGAGGTTTCATGGGCAACAAAGGCATTCTTGGTGGCAAGATTACGAATGCGATTAACATCCACTAAGAGGCTTTGCATTTGACGCTTCAGCCAGTCATGATGCCTATCCTGTTTCTGATGAAGAGCCACAAGAAGCTCTCGGTCATTGAGAACACGAGTGCGCTTCTTGGGTCGTGGGGAAGTTGTACTGTCAGTGGCTTCAGTGAGAGCAGGATGCGGTGCACGTGTAGTGCCAGCCAAAGGATACACACGAGTGACTGCTTCAACTCCTTCAATGTTCTGAGAAAAACTTTGATGCTTTGCATTATGAAGACTTAGAGGTTCCTTGGCAGGCTCAGGATAGATGGCTTCAATAGACATATCCACATCAGGCAGAAAAATCCAATGATTGCGAGCAGATGGCTGATATGATGAGATAGCGGAGTGAAGTTTGATCAGCCGCATTACCCATGGGGCGTAGAACTTCAAGCCAAACAGATCAGAGCCTGATGCAGCAAGTTGGCGAATGAAGAAGTCCTGTGCATTGAAGCATTTGCCATGAAGAATATAGAAGACCAAAGTCTTCATTGCACCTTCCAGCTTGGCATGTGGAGAGTGTCCTTTGATGGGCCAGAGAGTTCGCCTTATGATGTGATAAATAGTTCTTGGCAGATACTCAAGGTCTTCAACAAGGAACTCTTTGGGATATTCAGCATCTTGGGGTAATGGCTTCATCATACTGAGCATCTGACTCATGTTAGGTTCAGGCTTCTGAAAGATGCTCTCCATAGCTTCACTGTGAAGTTGACAGCCGGATTCGTAGAGATCGCCAGGAGTGGGTAGACCAGTGAGCTCAATGATGTCAAAGGCTTTGGCTTTGTGATGAACATTTCCTGTCATCCACTCCAGGACCCAAGTCTTTGGATCTCTGTTGTACCCGCGGATGTGAAGTGTGGCATAGAATTGGAGCAACAACTCTTCATTCCAATGCTCCTGGTCAGTGACGAACGGCAGCAATCCAACCTCTTTGAAGCAATCCAGAGCTTCTTCCAGACAGGGCAGACCAGCTATTGCTTCAATGTCAAGACGCTTTTGTGGGAAGATGCGACCTTGATTGTATAGAATGCAGGAGTAATAGCTTCGCTGCGGATAGCTCCAGAACCGATCAGATGATATTCTTTCCCTTGAGTAGGGGTTCCTGGAGCTATTGAAGAATGTGTTGTCTACTCTGAAGCCATTGATATTGAAGGATCCAGGTGCTGATGCAGGACCTAGGAACCTGGGCAATCTTGGGATTGGCTTCTGTACCTGAGGCCTGTGCTCAAGATGATAGTCAAACTGAGGACCGGCAGCAGGCGCGGGAACAGAAGCAGTGGGATCAGTGGCTTCGCTGACTTCTGGTGCTTTTGTTGGTGAGGGCTCCACATTAGCTTCAGCCATGACAGCGTCAGTGGCTTCAGTGGTGTTGGTGGTGGCAGCCTCAAGATTTTCAACCTCCACTTGACGAGCTGGAGGGTCGGTCACAACCACGTTCTCCTCGAGAACCGCTTCTTGGTGGGACAGGGGAGTAGCAGCTTGTGGGACTTCTTCTTCATCGGCTGATGCAGCCGGAATGTCTTCAGCAGCTTCAGCTTCAGACGCAGAGACTGGAGGCCTTGGTCCGTTGCGAAGCCTGTGCAACACAGGCGACGCCTGTGTAGTTAGAGTTGGCTGGGCCTCAAAGTCTTCTTCCTCTTGTGGGCAATCAGCCCATGAAGCATCCTGAGCAATTGGCGTCAGAGGACGACCAATACTGATGAGTTCGCTGTGCTCGAGCTGAGGAAGGACTGCACCATCTTCTACATGGTCATGGTGACCAATGTCTTCAACAGCGATGGGATCAGCTGCTGGAAAGTCTTCAGCTTCATGAGCCTCTGTGAAAGCAGGCTCATGGATTGTCAGTTGACGTTCTTGAGATTCAGCGTCAGGGTGAACCATGGAAATGGGTTCAACAATCAAGGGCTCTGTGGGAGCAGCCCGTTCTTTCTTGGTCTTCCTCTTCTTCTTGGAGGGGGCAGTAGGAGAGGCTTCAGGATGTTTCCTCTTCCTGGCTTCAGCCTCAGCAGTCCTCGTCTTCTTCAGCTCTGAAGCGGTTGACCGGGCTTTTGGCTTCGAGCTAGTCATTCTAGTTGGGAAGACAATGGGATCTGCTTCCTGCCTTGGTGCGAGAGGTTCGGTCACAATGGGCTTCTTCTTCTGCTTAGCAGCCATCCTGGGATCAATGCCCGCACGCCCAAGGGCCCTGCGCTTCTCAACTTCGTTGTAGCCTTGCACACACTTGTCAGCCAGGCTCTTCATGCGCTCCCGAGAACCCTGAGCTTCTGCGCATTTCTTGAGAAAGGCTTCTTTGAGCTCGTGCAGCATAATCTTGAAGTTTTTCACCTCTTGCACGCTGAGCTTGGCCATATGCTTCTTGAACTGAGCCTTTTCATAGTCAATCTTTTGCTTCAGTTCGACGATGCGCTGAGCGAGAGCTAGCTCTGAAGCAATGGCGCCATGGAAGGCGACACTGAGGCCAATGGGTAGCTGCAGATCTTCGAAGCTGATGTTTGGCGTGTCAAACCACTCATCAATGAAGTTGTGGATGATTGTCACGTCAAAGAGAGGCAGATCATTGAAGATTTCTGCTTCTGCTTTGCTCTTGATGAGTTGCTCAAGAGCGTCATCTGCAAGATCTTCATCACTTGTCAGATCAATGGCGTCGTTGCGCAGAATGGCAGCAGCTGTCAGCTCGTGGCCGGTGTGTGGCAGAGGCATCTTGACCTTCTGGGGCTTGGAGATGCATGAAAAATCTTCAGACTGCACACTATCTTCAGGAGGTGTAGTTGCCAGTGGCTTCGCCCGTGAGATTTTTGGTGCAGAGGCCGGCTTTGAAGCTTTTGGCTGCTTCAGCTTCTTTGGCTTCGGCGCTGCAGGCGCTTCATCTGATTTAGCGTCATTTGCAGGCTCATTCACGGCTGTCCCTTGAACCACGATGTGAGTGATGAGACCTTCAAGATTGTAGAAGGGCCCAATAATATTGGGTTCAGCTTCGCGAGTTCCATCGGCACGGGGAGCAGAGGGACCAGGGTTGAAATCTAAACCCAAAGTCTTCTTGTTCTGCTTCGCTAAGTTCTGGGAAAACTGGAAGTTGTGCTTAAACAGATTGTCATCATGACACCATAGCAGGGACGATGGGTCAGCATCCGCAGGCTGTGGTCCACGGACCATGCAGGGATAGAAGCCTTGTTCAATGGCTTCATCTCTGGTCCTGGGTTGAAGATTTTTGTAGAGGATGTCTCCCCATGGTCGCTTGATGGCATTCTTTTCAGCATATTCCTTGGTCACAAATCTGTACTTGAACCACTGTTCTGCCCAATAGCGTCGAATCCATTGGATTCGCGTCTTGCGCTGATTGTAATCCTCTTCAGGATCTGTCTTGTACAGCTCTGAGAGGTCATCGGGCAGATCTCTTGACGTTTCTCCTCGATGCTTTCTGCCACCCTTCCTTGCTGATTTTTCTGAAGCCATGAACTTTAAACTGAAAGGCTTCAATACGTTGAAAGGCTTCAAAGGTTTTCGCTTGCTGGACAAACAGGAACTGGCTTCGGGAGAATTTATGTGATACTGTAAGAATTCTGCAAATGAATGCAGACTATGAGAACCAAGGGATTCTCCCACGGACATGTACCTATGACAGCATTAAGGTGCGAGGGAAGGGGAAGAGGTCATATGCATTCTCAGAAGATTTTGAAGATAAATCAGTTTAGAAGACATTGACCTCATCGTGCGAAGATATTCACTCATAGATAAGGAGTTGGTTCCAGATTTGTACGAATCCACGGATCAGTACAAGTGAGGAATCTAACTACTTTGTGAAGCATAAGTGAATATACTAGGCATGTTATGAGATGCAGTATGAAAGAGATCCGACTTGTGTGAATAGAAACTGCTTGTGGTAGAAAGTGATAAAGCTATAGGATCAAAGGGGCCGTAAAAAGGAAGTTTTATTTACCACACGAAGAACTGCTAGACGAAGTGGAAGAGGATGCCGAGCAGTTCGATCGTCCGTGCCCTAACTTGGCGAAGGAGGACACCTACGGCGACGGCGGAGAAGACGATGTCCGTGGTCGGCATGAAGACGGCGTCGGAGAGGTTGCGGTAGTGAAGCGCTTCGTCGCCGGCGTCGTCGAGGGCTAGCGGTGGCGCTAGGGTTCGTGCGAGAGTGGAAGAAGAGATAATGACTGCTGTGAGGTGTGTATTTATAGGTACAGGGGTGGCACTGCGTTATTACACAGGTGCCCCTGGCGATTCGCATCTAAGGAACACGTGGCCATCATGCAGCATATTGGGGTTTGTTCCACGTCCCACGCACGCCTGGATTGTCGGGTGGTCGTTCCCACTTCTCCGGGTTTTAGGTGGAGGAATGAGCATTGAAAATGGACTTAATGGTTGTCTCTGTATCTTCTGCTGACAAGGACGCAAAGAAGACATTCGACAGTTTCAATAGAATGCATATGATTTGGAGAGATAGAGTTTGAGATAGAAAGCATAGAGAGGTTAGGGTCCGATCACATTCACTTAGTTCAAAAGATTCAACAAGAAGACATAGCTATAAGTGAATGCTGTAGAGGACAGAACACTACTATATATATATATCTATATAATCAACATAGTGAAGATAATCATGAAGATATGTTGAGATGAAGCCAAACCAAATGTGAAGACATAGCAAATGTAATGCCATGAGTGAAACACTTCAAACAGAACATTTTGGTGGTGGCGTTACCCACCATATAGGAAGTATTAGACCCAGACACGGCGCACAATTATCGTGGCGCTCCGAAGTCAAATTCCACATTAATGTATTCACACTTAGAATGTATGTCTTCATTGATTGAAGATATACTTTACTTCATGTGTTGCACATCTAAGTCATCAATATGCATAAGTGTTAGGATGTGTGCCTGATCACAGGACATTTGTGGATTCCAGGATATTTATCTCACACCGTAACTTGCAAAATCTCTTCTCATCCAAGGGCTTGGTGAAGATATCTGCCAATTGCTCTTCAGTGTTGACGTGTATGATATCAATATCTTCCTTCACAACATGATCTCTGAGAAAGTGATGACGAATTTCAATGTGCTTTGTCTTCGAGTGCTGAACTGGGTTGTTGGCAATCTTGATGGCGCTTTCGTTGTCGCAGTAAAGTGGCACTTGCTTCAGATGAATGCCATAGTCCTTGAGTGTTTGCTTCATCCATAGAAGCTGAGCGTAGCAAGATCCAGCAGCAATGTATTCAGATTCAGCAGTGGAGAGAGATACACAGTTCTGCTTCTTTGAAGACCAACATACAAGTGATCGTCCCAGAAAGTGACATGTGCCTGATGTAGATTTGCGATCCACTTTGTCACCAGCATAATCAGCATCCGAGAATCCAACCAAATCAAACTCTGAGCCCTTTGGATACCATAATCCTAGAGTTGGGGTGTGAGCCAAATATCGAAGAATTCGCTTCATAGCTAAGTGATGCGACTCCCTTGGTGTCGCTTGAAATCGAGCACACATGCAAACACTAAGCATAATATCTGGCCTAGATGCACATAGATAAAGCAAATAACCAATCATGGAGCGGTATACCTTTTGGTCGAACTCTTTACCATTGTCGTCAGGACCCAGATGATGCTTGGCTGGCATTGGCGTCGTGAAGCCTTTGCAGTCTTGCATACCGAACTTCTTGAGATACTTCTCTTGAGATATGAAGATGCCGTTGCGTTGCTGTCATATTTGGAGACCGAGGAAGAACTTCAGCTCTCCCATCATGGACATCTGATATTGCTCTTGCATCATATATCCAAACTCTTCACTGTACTTCTGATTGGTGCAGCCGAAGATAATGTCATCCACATATATTTGGCACACAAACAGTTCACCATCATATGTCTTCGTGAAGAGAGTGGGGTCTAGGGAACCAGGTATGAAGCCTTTGCTCTTCAGGAAGTATTTGAGTGTGTCATACCAGGCCCGAGGGGCTTGTTTGAGGCCATACAGTGCCTTGTTGAGCTTGTATACCATGTCAGGATGTTTTGGATCTTCAAAGCCAGGCGGTTGTGCAACATACACTTCTTATTCAATCTTGCCATTGAGAAAGGCGCTCTTCACATCCATTTGATATAGAAGTATGTTGTGATGATTGGCATAGGCCAGCAGTATGCGTATGGCTTCAAGTCTAGCCACAGGAGCAAATGTTTCATCGAAGTCAATGCCTTCCACTTGAGTATATCCTTGAGCAACGAGACGAGCTTTGTTTCTGACAACTTGACCATGCTCATCTTGCTTGTTGCGGTATATCCATTTGGTGCCTATTATGATGTGCTTCCGAGGATCAGGACGCTTAACTAGTTCCCATACATTATTCAGCTCAAACTGTTGAAGCTCTTCTTGCATAGCTTGAATCCATATAGGTTCCATGAAGGCTTCTTCAACTTTCTTCGGTTCTGTAATTGAGACGAATGCGAAGTGCCCACAGAAATTTGCTAGCTAAGTTGCCCTTGAACGAGTGAGCGGACCAGGTGCATTGATGCTGTCAATTATTTTCTCAATCTGCACTTCATTGGCAACACGAGGATGTACAGGGCGAAGGTTTTGCTCTTGCTGATCATTGTCATTGTTAGTGGGATTGTCTTCAGGCTGAGCATTGTTTTCAGGTTGATCAGGTGTGCAGATGATAAGTTCCTCTTCAGGTTGAGCTTCAGAGGGTATGATTTCTCCGGTTCCCATAAGCTTGATTGATTCGCTGGGTGGAACTTCATCTAGCACATTTGGGAGGTGCTCTCTTTGTGAACCGTTAGTCTCATCAAACCGCACATCCACTGTTTCATCCACTTTATAATGAAAGAGATTGAAGACTCTGTAGGAGTGCGAATCCTTTCCATATCCAAGCATAAAACCCTCATGTGCTTTTGGTGCAAATTTTGAAGTGTGATGTGGATCTTTGATCCAGCACCTGGCGCCAAATACTCTGAAGTAACTGACATTTGGCTTCTTGCCAGTAAGGAGCTCATAAGATGTCTTGTTCAGAAGCTTGTGAAGATAAACACGATTGATTGTATGGCACGCAGTATCAATGGCTTCAGGCCAGAATTGTCTTGGAGTCCTGTATTCATCAAGCATCGTTCGGGCCATCTCAATGAGTGTTCTGTTCTTGCGTTCGACGACGCCATTCTGCTGTGGCGTGTACGGGGCTGAGAATTCATGTGTGATGCCCAAGGTATCAAGATATGTATCAAGGCCGGTGTTCTTGAATTCAGTGCCATTGTCACTTCTGATGTGCTTTATCTTGGCGCCATAGTTGTTCATTGCTCGATTGGCGAAGCGTCTGAAGACATCCTGCACTTCAGTCTTGTAGAGGATTATGTGCACCCAAGTATATCTAGAATAATCATCAACAATAACAAAGCCATAGAGGCAGGCAGTAGTAGTAAGAGTTGAGTAATGAGTGGGACCGAAAAGATCCATGTGGAGCAGTTTGAAGGGTCGAGTGGTTGTCATGATTGTCTTCGAGGGATGTTTTGGCCCTCGTCATCTTCCCTGCTTCACAGGCACCGCATAAGTGATCTTTCTTGAACTTGATGCCCTCGATGCCTATGACATGCTTCTTCTTTGCAAGGGTGTGGAGGTTCCTCATGCCAGCATGCCCTAGCCTCCGATGCCAGAGCCAGCATTCTGAAGCCTTTGCTAGAAGACATACGGCAAGCTGTGGTCCTGCCGAGAAATCTACTACGTACAAATCATCTTTCCGATACCCTTCAAACACTAGAGACATGTCAGATTCCATTAGTACAAGGCAGCGATATTTTCCAAATATTACGATCATGTTCAAATCGCAAAGCATTGAGACAGACATTAAGTTGAAGCCAAGGGATTCAACAAGCATGACTTTATCCATGTGTTGATCCTTTGAGATTGCAACTCTACCTAGACCCAGTACCTTTTTTTACTAGTGTCAGCAAATGTGATGTGACTCTTGTCGGATGGACGTAAGGTTGAGTCCATAAGAAGGCTTCTTTTGCCAGTCATGTGATTGGTACACCCACTATCAATAATCCATTCTGAAGACGCTGGTGTCGTACCCTACAGTGCAGTTAGGGGGATAGGCTTCACGAAGAGAATTGTGAAGCAAAAACATTTAACGAACCAGTGGGTTATGAAAGCTTAGATCCAGATTAGGACTAATAGGGAGAGTAGTAAGCGATTCAGGAACGAAGTACATAGTAAGACCATTCGGGCATTTGATCTTGCGCCCTACAAGATGTTTAAGGTCCCCAGCAATAGCGTCAGACGATTTTGGTTTTCTGCTGGAGACCTTTCCCTGCAAAAGAGAGTTAAGCTTTCTTAGCCACCCACATCTTCAAGGGTGGCTTAGAAGCAATAAGTCTAAGTGCAGCGTCTGAGAACTTTGGCTTTGGAGCCCTAGCAAAAAGTCTTGCAGGCGGACAATAGTACTCATAAGAATAAGCAGAATAGTTCTTGGTCTTATGAACATGGCGGTTTGATGAACCGCGCTCATATTCATAGGCCCGAGTATGGTTTCCCTGCAAAACATTTGCGTTAGTGCGACTCAGGTGAGTCCTCTGTCTGTATGACGCCTTTGGACCGTATGAAGCCTGTGGTCTGAGGTTTGTCTTCTTCATGTGTGGTGTCATGATGACATTCACAGGAAGATTCTCCAGACACTTTTTCGGAACCCAGATCTTCTTCATAGGCGGTCCATTCCTGCAGTTAGTACCAATGTACCTGGCAAACACTTCACCATTCTGATTCTTAAACAGTTTATAGTTTGCATCAAAGGATTCATCAATGACAATGGGGTTTGCACAAGAGAAGCCAGATAGATTGGATAGATCTGCTGAAGATTCCTTTGCAGCAACCCATGTGGTTTTGGGGTACTGCTCAGGTTTCCAGTAAGAGCCATCAGCATTCATTTTCCTTACGAACCCAACACCCTCTTTCCTCGGGTTTCGGTTCAAGATCTGCTTTTTGAGGACATCACATAGTGTCTGATGCCCTTTAAGACTTTTGTACATCCCTGTTTCAAGCAATGTCTTCAACCTAGCATTCTCATCAGCAATAGCAGTGGAATCCTCAGCAGAGGGGTTAGTTCCCACATCAACAGTTGAAGATATTGCAACAGTAGCAGCAGTAGAACATTCAGCAACAGTAGTAGCATTATCACGCTCAATGCACTTAAGACATGGTGGTTAAAATCCTTCCTGAGCGGAGCTGATCTGTTCGGCGCGAAGTGACTCGTTTTCCTTTTGAAGATCTTCATGAGCCGCTCTCAATTTCTCAAGATCTTGCTTCCTTTGAAGATAATCATAGGAAAGCTTTTCATGAGTTGTTGAGAGCGTTTCATGACGACTTTCAAGTTCCTCATACTTAACGTGAAGATTTTTTATGTCTTCAATTAAGGACTCAGATCGAGTCATTTCAGCGCCTAACAGATCATCGCTTTTGTCTAACAGTTTTTGAATATGTTCCATGGCTTTCTGTTGTTCAGTTGCAATTTTAGCAAGTGTTTTGTAGCTGGGTTTTGAACCACAATCAGAGTCATCGTCACTAGATGTTTGATAGTGAGTAGTGCGTGTGTTTACCTTGGCACCGCGTGCCATGAAGCAGTAGGTAGGAGCGGAGTGGTCCTTGTCATTTGCATTGGTGTCGGTGATGAAGTCATTGTCTTCAGTGTTGAAGATGGACTTGGCAACGTATGCTGTAGCCAGATTTGCGACGCCAGAATCGGACTCCTCCTCAGACTCCACCTCCGCCTCCTCAGAAGCAGACTCCTCCTCTGAATCCATTTCCTTGCCAACAAACGCACGTGCCTTGCCAGATGAGCTCTTCTTGTGTGATGAAGACTTTGAAGAAGACTTGGAAGAAGACTTTGAGTATTTCTTCTTCTTCTTGTCGTCAGAGTCATATTCCTTGCTCTTCTTCTTCTTCTTTTTCTTCTCATTGTCCCACTGAGGACACTCAGAGATGAAGTGGCCAGGTTTCTTGCACTTGTGACATGTTTTCTTCTTGTAGTCATGAGCAGAAGCTTCATCATTCCTTGAGCTTGATCGTGAAGACTTTCTGAAACCTTTCTTCTTGGTGAATTTTTGGAACTTCTTCACAAGCATAGCAAGTTCCCTTCCAATGTCTTCAGGATCATCAGAACTGCTGTCAGATTCTTCTTCAGATGAGGAGACAGCTTTTGCCTTCAAGGCACGAGTTCGCCCATAGTTAGGACCATAGATATCTCTTTTCTCAGAAAGCTGAAACTCATGTGTGTTGAGCCTCTCAAGTATGTCAGATGGATCAAGTGTCTTGAAATCAGGACGTTCTTGAATCATCAGGGCTAGGGTGTCAAACAAACTGTCAAGTGATCTCAGTAGTGTCTTGACTACTTCATGCTTGGTGATCTCAGTAGCGCCAAGGGCTTGAAGCTCATTCGTGATGTCAGTGAGTCGATCAAATGTGAGCTGGACATTCTCATTGTCATTCCTCTTGAAGCGGTTGAAGAGGTTGCGAAGGATACTGATTCTCTGATCTCTCTGGGTTGAGACGCCTTCGTTGACCTTGGAGAGCCAGTCCCAGACTAGCTTAGATGTTTCCAAAGCACTCACGCGGCCATACTGTCCTTTGGTCAGATGACCACAGATGATATTCTTGGCAGTAGAGTCCAGTTGAACGAACTTCTTGACGTCAGCAGCAGTGACACCTTCTCTAGCCTTGGGAACGCCGTTATTGACGACATACCATAGGTCGACGTCAATGGCTTCAAGATGCATGCGCATCTTATTCTTCCAGTAGGGGTATTCAGTTCCATCAAAGACGGGGCATGCAGCGGAGACTTTAATTATCCCTGCAGTCGACATAGCTAAAACTCCAGGTGGTTAAACCTAATCACACAGAACAAGGGAGTACCTTTCTCTGATACCAATTGAAAATGCGTTATATCGACTAGAGGGGGGGTGAATAGGCGATTTTTATGAAAGTCTTCAAAACTTGGAAGTTATGAAGACAAACGATAGAAATAAACCTATTACCATGCAGCAGAAGGTAGACTACACTAGGCAAACCATAGTCAAGTATTCAATGGAGTGAAAGCACAATGACTAATAGCAGCAATGTAGTAAGGATCAGGTAGGAAGATATTATGAAGCCAAACAGAACACGTAGTCACTCAGTGAAGATAAAAGATAGTGCAATCATACAATGACTTCACAAGGAACAACAGTAAGTAAAGGGAAGGAAAGGATGAAACCAGTGACACGTTGAATACAATGATTTGTTGGACCAGTTCCAGTTGCTATGACAACTGTACGTCTGGTTAGGGCGGCTAGGTATTTAAACCTGAGGACACACAGCCTCGGACACCCAGTCCTGAACATGCAGCTCAGGACACCCAGTCCTCACCGTATTCCCCTTGAGCTAAGGTCACACAGACCTCGTCCAATCACTCTGGTAAGTCTTCAAGGTAGACTCGCAAACCTTCACAGACTTCGTTCACCGGCGATCCACAATGTCTCTTGGATGCTCAGAACGCGACGCCTAACCGGCTGGAGGATTCACAGTCCTCAAGTGTAATAAGTCTTCAGATCACACAGACAAGAAGACTTAAGTGATGCCTAATTCTCTTTGGCTTTGGGTGGTTAGGGCTTTATCCTCGCAAGGAATTCTCTCTCAAAGGCTTCGAGGTGGGTTGCTCTCAAACGACAAAAGCCGTACACTAACTCTGAGCAGCCAACCATTTATGGTTGTAGGGGGTGGGCTATTTATAGCCACTAGGCAACCCGACCTGATTTGTCCGAAATGACCCTGGGTCACTAAGGAACTAACACGTGTTCCAATGGTCAGATTTCAAACTCACACGACAACTTTACTTGGGCTACAAGCAAAGCTGACTTGTCTGACTCTGGACAAGATTCGCTCTCATAGTCTTCACTCGAAGACATGGGTTTTAGTTAAGCATCACTTTAGTCATTCTGACTGGTTCTCTTGGACCCCACTTAACAGTACGGTGGTTCCTATGACTCAACAAAGAATAAAAAGAACTACGAAAGATCTAAGTCTTCGAGCTCCATAGGCTTCATGCGATGTCTTCTCTTGTCATAGTCTTTAATGTGAATGTCTTCATATACCACCTTTGACTTCAATGTCTTCATACATTTTTAGGGGTCATCTCTGGTAGGAAAACCGAATCAATGAGGGACTTCTTCCTGTGTTATCCTGCAATTCTCACAAACACATTAGTCCCTCAACTAGGTTTGTCGTCAATACTCCAAAACCAACTAGGGGTGGCACTAGATGCACTTACACTCCTCCTAGAGTCATGCTGTCCGGGGACGGCAAGTCGCCGGTGATGCAGGCAGCTGGGGGCGAGTAGAGATCGGAAGCGCGCAACAGAACAGAGGGGAATCGGGGCCTGGGTCGACCCAAAATCCCAGGGTGGGCCGGCCCACCGTGGGCACCCTGTAGAGATACACACCCGAGCGGCGAACATGCATTTTTGAAACTAATTTAGGAACATTTAGCTTACCAATTAAATGAATCTGTTTTAATAATATTAGATTCGTATTTGAACAACTAAGCTTGTTTAGCTTGATGGGTCGAGTAGTGCTATTATGACAAGAAGCACGTATTCTGATCGTATAGTGATCATAAAAGGGGAAAACTGGAGAAATGATATTTAGCCGCCATTGTTTGCTTCAAACTAAGAACTAAGTTCTAAGAGCTGAAAAGAAAGTAGAGTAACCAAGTTAAGATCTATTTTTGGTTGAGATCAAAAAGTTGAGGAGATATGAAGTACCACCTCTCTTGCGGCGCCGTGTAGGCATCGGGGGTGCGATGGCTGTCGGTGGCGTTGAAGCAGATCTGTGACGGTAGACGGGTGCATTGGGGGATAAGTCCCATTGCGGTGGAAGAGAAGGGTCGTGTGAGCGGCCCCGACAAAGAGGACGACGGCACCGATGAAGCGAGAGGACGTGATGCAAGGCTCTTGGTCCGTCGCCGTGGATGAGAAACGTCCATCTCTAGCAGTGGACAACATGGTCTTGGTAGGCGCTCTGGCATGGTGGAGGACGGTGGCGATGGATGTGGTGGAGGACGGCAGTGACGGATGTGGTGGAGGACGGTGGTGATGGATGGGGTGGCGGACGAAGGCTGGTGTGGGGATGGTGTTCTAGCGCGGACGGTGTATGAATGGGAAAATGGAGGGAGAGGTACGGGGAACCATGTTTTTGGGACGCGTCTGTCTGAAATATGGGAAAGTTATGGACTTAGCCCCCGTTTAAAATTTGGACGTCTCGTCGGTTGGGGATACAACGGTAATCTCGCATCTCACCAATATTTGCCCAGAGCGATTTCGAGCGAGGAGAGGGTGGTTGGCGCCCGCGGTATATGAACGAGGCTGACAGGTAGGGCGGTTGTGTCATGTCTGAGTGAAGTTACAAACCTGCCCCTATTGAAAATATTTGCCTACATTGATTTCGGCCGAGTCGAGTCTATTTTGCCGCCCACCGTGTATGAATGGGGAAATGGAGGGAGAAACAGAGGTCTTTCGGACGAGCTTGAATCAAATGTGTTTTGCCGCCCATGTTTGGCACCCATCGTGTCGGAATGGGCTCAGAGGCGGTCGTGTCACATCTAATTGAAGTTACTATCCTACCCCTATTTAGAGCAGTGGAAATCGGGCCAATGGATTGTCCGTCTAATGGGTAGACAGTAATTTCCATCTCCCAAACACTTGGCTTTGGGCAGCCGCTGTGGGAGTGGACATTTTTCCGCTTCTTTCGAATTTTGGGACAATAAGCATCCACGTTTACCCTGGCAACTAAATACGAATCCATTTTGTATTCCTATACGAATCTTTATAAATCAATCTATGTGTTTTTATATATCTTCAAAAGGATGACAAAGATGTATTCCACTGTCATATATGAATATGGTTTACAAATGCCGATACTCAAATTCAGAAGCTAGAATCCATTTTAAGGTGAATTCGAATATTTGGAACACTTCATGTCCAACTCAAATTTCACACACAGCATAATGTGTACTTCCATTTAGATATGTACACAAGCGATGTATCAAGATTCAAATACCGAGTCAATCAACCAAGAATGTACAGAACTAACAGACATATAAACACTTATAGAGTATATGGATCAATAATATCAACTAACATACATAAGCCAGGCCGCTGTATGATACGTCCATTTTGCATCATGCTTTTATATCGATATTTGTTGCATTATGGACTGTTATTTCACTTTATGTCACAATACTTATGGCTATTCTCTCTTATTTTACAAGCTTTACATAAAGAGGGAGAATGCCGGCAGCTGGAATTCTGGGCTGGAAAAGGAGCAAATATTAGAGGCTTATTCCGTGCAACTCCAAAAGTCCTGAAACTTCACGGGACATCTTAAAATAAATAAAGAAAAATCCTCGCCAAAGATGAAGGCCAGGGGGCCCACACCCTTCTCACAAGGGTGGGGGGCGCGCCCCCCCTTGGGCGCGCCCCCTACCTCATGGGCCCTGTGGCTCTCCGATGACCATCTTCCCCTATATGAGGTCTTTCGATGATAAAAAATGGGAAGGAACTTTTCGGGACGAGATCCGGCCGCCACGAGGCGGAACCTTGGTGGATCCAATCTAGAGCTCCGGCAGAGCTGTTCTGCCGGGGATACTTCCCTCCCGGAGGGGGAAATCATCACCATCGTCATCACCAACGCTCCTCTCATCAGGAGAGGGCAATCTCCATCAACATCTTCACCAGCACCATCTCATCTCCAAACCCTAGTTCATCTCTTGTATTCAATTCTTGTCTCAAAGTCCGGGATTGGTGCTAGTAGGTTGCTAGTAGTGTTGATTACTCCTTGTAGTTGATGCTAGTTGGTTTAATTGGTGGAAGATCATATGTTCAGATCCTATATGCATATTATTACCCCTCTGATTATGAACATGAATATGCTTTGTGAGTAATTACGTTCGTTCCTGAGGACAAGGGAGAAGTCTTGCTATGAGTAGTCATGTGAATTTGGTATTCGTTTGATATTTTGATAAGATGTATGTTGTCTAGCCTCTAGTGGTGTTATGTGAACGTCGACTACATAACACTTCACCATTATTTGGGCCTATAGGAAGGCATTGGAAAGTAATAAGTAGATGATGGGTTGCTAGAGTGACAGAAGCTTAAACCCTAGTTTATGCGTTGCTTCGTAAGGGGCTGATTTGGATCCATATGTTTCATGCTATGGTTAGGTTTACCTTAATACTTTTGTTGTAGTTGCGGATGCTTGCAATAGAGGTTAATCATAAGTGGGATGCTTGTTCAAGTAAGAACAGCACCCAAGCACCGGTCCACCCACATATCAAATTATCAAAGTATCGAACGCGAATCATATGAACATGATGAAAACTAGCTTGACGATATTCCCATGTGTCCTCGGGAGCGCTTTTCCTATTATAAGAGTTTGTTCCGGCTTGTCCTTTGCTACAAAAGGATTGGGCCACCTTGCTGCACTTTATTTACTTTTGTTACTTGTTGCTCGTTACAATTTATCCTATCACAAAACTATCTGTTACCACTTATTTCAGTACTTGCAGAGAATACCTTGCTGAAAATCGCTTATCATTTCCTTCTGCTCCTCGTTGGGTTCGACACTCTTACTTATCGAAAGGACTACGATAGATCCCCTATACTTGTGGGTCATCAAGACTCTTTTCGGGCGCCGTTGCCGGGGAGTGTAGCACCTTTGGTAGGTGGAATTTGGTAAGGAAAAATTTATATAGTGTGCTGAAATTTACTGCCACTTGTTACTATGGAAAGTAATACTCCGAGGGGCTTGTTCGGGGTATCTTCACCCTGTGCAGTAGAGCAAAGATTTGCTCCTCAACCTACTGAACCTATTGAAAATGAAACTCCTTTTGAATTTCCTGGGGCTATGATGGAAAAACTGCTAGCTAATCCTTTTACAGGAGATGGAACAAAGCATCCCGATGAGCACTTAATATATGTGGATGAAGTTTGTGGATTATTTAAGCTTGCAGGTATACCCGATGATGTTGCTAAGAAGAAGGTCTTCCCTTTATCTTTGAAGGGAGATGCATTGGTATGGTATAGGCAATGTGATGATATGAGATCATGGGACTATAAAAGATTGAAGCTGGAATTTCATCAAAAGTATTACCCTATGCATCTTGTTCATCGTGATCGCAATTATATATATAATTTCTGGCCTCGCGAAGGAGAAAGCATCGCTCAAGCTTGGGGGAGGCTTAAATCAATGTTATATTCATGCCCCAATCATGAGCTCCAGAGAGAAATAATTATGCAAAGTTTTTATGCTCGGCTTTCTGAAAACAATCGCAACATGCTCGATACTTCTTGTGCTGGCTCTTTTATGATGAAGACTATTGAATTCAGATGGAATTTATTGGATAGAATTAAATGAAACTCTGAAGATTGGGACCTCGACGAAGGTAAGGAGTCAGGTATGACACCTAAGTTTTATTGTGTTAAATCTTTTATGGATACCGATATTTTCCGTAAGTTTAGCACTAAATATGGACTTGACTCTGAGATAGTAGCTTCTTTCTGTGAATCTTTTGCTACTTATGTTGATCTCCCTAAGGAGAAGTGGTTTAAATATCATCCTCCCATAGAAGTAAAAGTAGCTGCACCTATTAAAGTTGAAGAAAAGACTGTCACTTATAATGATCCTATTGTTCCTACTTCTTATCTTGAGAAACCACCTTTCCCTGTTAGAGTAAAGGATCATGCTAAAGCTTCAACTATTGTTCGTAAAAGCAATATTAAAACTTATACACCTCCTGAGCAAGTTAAAATAGAACCTAATATTGCTATTGTTAAATATCTCTTGTCTGATAATATTGATTTGCTTGTTATTCAGTTCGAAGGTGAAACTGCTAGAATTGCTAAACCTTGTGATAAGGATAAACATAGACCTGTGGTAGGCGTGCCTGTTATTTCTTTTAAAATAGGAGATCACTGTTATCATGGCTTATGTGATATGGGTGCTAGTGCTAGTGTTATACCTCATGACTTATACAAAGAAATTAAGAATGAAATTGCACCTGTTGAGTTAGAAGATATTGATGTTACTATTAAACTTGCTAATAGAGATACTATTGCACCAATTGGAATTGTTAGAGATGTTGAAGTCTTGTGTGGGAAAACTAAATATCCTGCTGATTTTCTTGTTCTTACTTCTCCGCAAGATAGCTTTTGTCCAATTATATTTGGTAGACCCTTCTTAAATATTGTCAATGCTACCATAGACTGCACTAAGAATATTGTTACTGTTGGTTTGGATGATATGGTTCATGAGTTTAATTTCTCTAAATTTAGTAAACAACACCGCAAGGAAGAATTTCCTAGTAAGGATGGAATTATTGGTCTTGCTTCTATTGCCGTACCTCCTAGTGATCCTTTAGAACACTATTTGCTAGACCATGAAAATGATATGTTCATGAATGAAAGAAGGGAAATAGATGAAGTATTCTTTAAACAGGAACCTGTTCTGAAACACAATTTGCCTGTTGAAATCCTATGGGATCCTCCTCCACCCAAGGGTGATCCCGTGTTTGAGCTTAAACCTTTGCCTGATAATCTTAAATATGCTTATCTTGATGAAAAGAAGATATATCCTGTTATTATTAGTGCTAACCTTTCAGAGCATGAAGAAGAAAGATTATTGAAAACTCTGAAGAAGCACCGAGCTGCTATTTGATATACTCTTGATGATCTTAAGGGCATTAGTCCCACTCTATGTCAACATAAAATAAATTTGGAAGCAGATGCCAAACCAGTTCATGATCCTCAACGACGTCTGAATCCTAAAATGAAAGAAGTGGTAAGAAAAGAAATACTCAAGCTTCTGGAGGCAGGTATAATTTATCCCGTTGCTGATAGTGAGTGGATAAGTCATGTCCATTGTGTCCCTAAGAAGGGAGGTATTACTGTTGTTCCTAATGATAAAGATGAATTGATTCCAGAAAGAATTATCACAGGTTATAGGATGGTAATTGATTTCCGTAAATTAAATAAATCTACTAAGAAAGATCATTACCCATTACCTTTTATTGATCAAATGCTAGAAAGGTTATGCAAACATACACACTATTTCTTTCTAGATGGTTATTCTGGTTTCTCTCAAATACCTGTGTCGGCTAGAGATCAATCAAAGACTACTTTTACATGCCCTTTTGGTACTTTTGCTTATAGACGTATGCCTTTTGGTTTATGTAATGCACCTGCTACCTTTCAAAGATGCATGATGGCTATATTCTCTGATTTTTATGAAAAGATTTGTGAGGTTTTCATGGAAGACTTTTTCGTCTATGGTTCCTCTTTTGATGATTGTTTGAGCAATCTTGATCGAGTTTTGCAGAGATGTGAAGAAACTAATCTTGTCTTGAATTGGGAAAAGTGCCACTTTATGGTTAATGAAGGTATTGTCTTGGGGCACAAAGTTTCTGAAAGAGGTATTGAAGTTGATAAAGCCAAGGTTGATGCTATTGAAAAGATGACATGTCCCAAGGACATCAAAGGTATAAGAAGTTTCCTTGGTCATGCCGGATTTTACAGGAGGTTCATTAAGGACTTCTCAAAAATTTCTCGGCCTCTGACTAATTTATTGCAAAAAGATATACCATTTGTCTTTGATGATGATTGTGTAGAAGCATTTGAAATTCTTAAGAAAGCATTAGTCTCTGCACCTATTGTTCAGCCACCTGATTGGAATTTACCCTTTGAAATTATGTGTGATGCTAGTGATTATGCTGTAGGTGCTGTTCTAGGGCAAAGAGTTGATAAGAAATTAAATGTTATTCATTATGCTACTAAGACTCTAGACAATGCTCAAAGAAATTATGCTACTAGTGAAAAAGAGCTTTTAGCAGTTGTATTTGCTTGTGATAAGTTCAGATCTTATATTGTTGATTCTAAAGTAAGTATTCACACTGATCATGCTGCTATTAAATATCTTATGGAAAAGAAAGATGCTAAACCTAGACTTATTAGATGGGTTCTCTTGCTACAAGAATTTGATTTGAATATTGTTGATAGAAAGGGAGCTGAGAACCCTGTTGCAGACAACTTATCTAGGTTAGAAAATATTCTTGATGACCCACTACCTATTAATGATGACTTTCCTGATGAACAATTAAATGTTATAAGTACTTCTCGTAGTACTCCATGGTATGCTGATTATGCTAATTATATTGTTGCTAAGTTTATACCACCTAGTTTAACATACCAGCAAAATAAAAAGTTTTTCTATGACTTGAGACATTACTTTTGGGATGACCCACATCTTTATAAAGAAGGAGTAGATGGTGTTAT
Source organism: Triticum urartu (assembly GCF_003073215.2). Classification (NCBI taxonomy): domain Eukaryota; kingdom Viridiplantae; phylum Streptophyta; class Magnoliopsida; order Poales; family Poaceae; genus Triticum; species Triticum urartu. The sequence continues at coordinate 412,084,895 of NC_053026.1, read as the reverse complement.
TAGGCGTTGTGTACCTGAGCATGAACAGGAACATATCCTACGCAAGTGTCATTCCGAGTCTTATGGAGGACACCACGCTAGAGATAGAACTGCACATAAGGTATTGCAATCCGGTTTTTATTGGCCTACTCTCTTCAAGGATGCCCGTAAGTTTGTCTTGTCTTGTGATGAATGTCAAAGAATTGGTAATATTAGTAGACGTCAAGAAATGCCTATGAATTATTCACTTGTTATTGAACCGTTTGATGTTTGGGGCTTTGATTATATGGGACCTTTTCCTGCCTCTAATGGGTACACACATATTTTAGTTGTTGTTGATTACGTTACTAAGTGGGTAGATGCTATTCCAACTAGTAGTGCTGATCATAACACTTCTATTAAAATGCTTAAGGAAGTTATTTTTCCGAGGTTTGGAGTCCCTAGATATTTAATGACTGATGGTGGTTCACACTTTATTCAGGGTGCCTTCCGTGAAATTCTTGCTAAATATGATGTTAACCATAGAATTGCATCCCCTTATCACCCACAGTCTAGTGGTCAAGTAGAGTTGAGCAATAGAGAGCTCAAATTAATTTTGCAAAAGACTGTTAATAGGTCTAGAAAGAATTGGTCTAAGAAACTTGATGATGCATTATGGGCTTATAGAACTGCATACAAAAACCCTATGGGTATGTCTCCGTATAAAATGGTCTATGGAAAAGCATGTCACTTACCTCTCGAACTAGAACATAAGGCATATTGGGCTATTAAAGAGCTTAACTATGATTTTAAACTTGCCAGTGAAAAGAGGTTATTTGATATTAGCTCACTTGATGAATGGAGAACCCAAGCTTATGAAAATGCCAAGCTGTTTAAAGAAAAAGTTAAAAGATGGCATGACAAAAGAATACAAAAGCGTGAGTTTAATGTAGGCGATTATGTATTGCTATACAACTCTCGTTTAAGATTTTTTGCAGGGAAACTTCTCTCTAAATGGGAAGGCCCCTATGTTATCGAAGAGGTCTATCGTTCCGGTGCCATAAAAATCAACAACTTCGAGGGCACAAATCCGAAGGTGGTAAATGGTCAAAGAATTAAACATTATATCTCAGGTAATCCCATAAATGTTGAAACCAATATTATTGAAACCATAACCCCGGAGGAATACATAAGGGATACTTTCCGGAACGTTTCAGACTCCGAAAAGGAATAGGTATGTGGTATGGTAAGTAAACCGACTCCAAAACAATTTTTAAGGCAATATTTCTCCGTTTTTGGAATATTTAGAAAAATAGAAAAATAAGTAGCAGTCCGGGAAGGACACGAGGGCCCCACGAGGGTGGTGGGCGCACCCTACCCCCCTGGGCGCGCCCCTACCTCATGAGCGCCTCGTGTGCCTTCCGGACTCCGTTTTCTTGCACGTTACGTATTTTGGTCGGTAAAAATTCATTATATATTCTCCCAAAGGTTTTGACTCCCGTATCACGCAAAAATCTCCTGTTTTTGTTTCGAGCTGTTTTTCTGACAGATCTAGGTTATCATGACGGCCCCAAGTGCCTCCAAGGACAAGTTCTTCGAGAAGGTCATCAACCCTTACCTCGCGGAGGTGCTGTGACACCCTCAAACCATTGAGATGCGTGATGGGTTGCTGCACATCCGCGATGAAGAGGGACCAAAGGGGACCGGAAGCAGGGAGACGAGGCTCGAAGCAGTGGAGCAACAAGTTTTCAAGTGCCAAAGGATGGTGGAGCGTGGAATCAACGCTAGCCACATGATGCTCGCAGAGTTCACTAACAACTACAAGCCGGATGCCAAGAACACCGAGGAGGCCATCTTCAAGCTACATGAGAAGATCGAGCACCTCCAAGCCCAAGTCTATGACCTTCAAAACCAAAACTGTGAGTATGAATATAGATTCAGGAGAATGAGTTTGGCTGCAGATTTGAGGATTCCGGAGACTCGATCATCTTTCTATGATGGTGAACCTATGCCTTGGAAGATGGATGACAAGCCCGCATCATCAACAACACCTCCACCGTCTCCTCCAACAAAGAAGAATTGAGTATCTGGGTATGGGCACTCCCCTTGGCAACTGCCAATCTTGGGGGAGGTGCCCCGGTATCGTATCACAATCACAACTCCTACCTTTACCTTTTTTTCTTAGTTCGATCCTATTAGTAGTATCTTGATCTAGTAGAATAAAGTTTATGGCATGATCTAGTTTTGAGTTTGCTTTATGATCTCTCTTTGTAATTGAGTCCGTGAGCTATATATAATAAAGATTAGTGTTGAGTCAAGGGCTTGATTATTTTGCCATGATCTTGGGTGAATAAAAGAAGAGAAAAAGAATAAAAAGAAACAAAAAGTTCATATTGATCTTATTGAGAGTAATGACTTCACATAGAAAGAGTATGATGATTAAAAGTTGTTGGGAATTGACAGACATAGCTTTGGTCATTGTTGCAATTAATAGGAAGTAATAAGGAAAGAGAGGTTTTCACATATAGATATATTATCATTGACATCTTTTATGATTGGGAGCACTCATTAAAATATGACATGCTAAAGACTTGATGTTGGACAAGGAAGACAACGTAATGAGTTATGTCTTTCTTATATCTGAGATAAAGTATGTTGTCATGGTTCCTCTAACTTGTTGAGCTTGCCTTTCCCCCTCATGCTAGCCAAATTCTCAGCACCAAGTAGAAATACTACTTGTGCTTCCAAATATCCCTAAACCAGTTTTGCCATGAGAGTCCACCATATCTACCTATGGATTGAGTAAGATCCTTCAAGTAAGTTGTCATCGGTGCAAAGCAATAAAAATTGCTCTAAATATGTATGATTGATTGGTGTGGGAGGAATAAGCTTTATACGATCTTGTGATGTGGAAGTAATAAAAGCGACAGACTGCATAATAAAGGTTCATATCACAAGTGGCAATATAAAGTGACGTTCTTTCGCATTGAGATTTTATATATCCAACCATAAAAGCGCATGGCAACCTATGCTTCCCTCTGCGAAGGGCCTATCCTTTATTATTATCTTCTACCTTATGCAAGAGTCGCAGTGACTTCACCTTTCCTTTTTCATTTTATACTTTGGCAAGCTCAGCATGTTGGAAAGAACATGATATATATATCTAATTGGATGTAGGGGAGCATGAACCATTATTGTTGACATTACCCTTGAGGTAAAAAGTTGTGGGGCAAAAACTATAAGCCCCTATCTTTCTCCGTGTCCGATTAAAACTCCGTAACCACAAGTATTGTGTGAGTGTTAGCAATTATGGAGGACTAAATGATAGTTGAGTATGTGGACTTGCTTTTTAGCTCTGACATAGACTCTTTCCGATGTTATGATAAATTGCAATTGCTTCAATGACTGAGATTATAGTTTGTTGGAGCCCAATAAAGTTTATGATTTATACTTTTGCCTTGTGAATAGATCATCACTTGAACATAAGTAATCATATGACAAAATCTATATATGTTGCTGTTATAAGAATAATCATGATGCCTTCATGTCCGTATTTTATTTTTATCGATGCCTCTACCTTTAAACATGAGTACATATTTATTGTTATCGGCTTTTCGCTTGAGGAAAAGCGAGGTCTAAGCTTAGGGGAGTTGATACGTCCATTTTGCATCATGCTTTTATATCAATATTTATTGCATTATGGACTGTTATTTCACTTTATGTCACAATACTTATGGCTATTCTCTCTTATTTTACAAGGTTTACATAAAGAGGGAGAATGCCGGCAACTAGAATTCTGGGCTGGAAAAGGAGCAAATATTAGAGGCCTATTCTGTGCAACCCCAAAAGTCCTGAAACTTCACGAGACATCTTAAAAGAAATAAAGAAAAATCCTCGCCAAAGATGAAGGCCAAGGGGCCCACACCCTTCTCACGAGGGTGGGGGGCACGCCCCCTACCTCGTGGGCCCCCTGGTGGCTCTTCGATGACCATCTTCCCCTATATGAGGTATTTTGATGAGAAAAAAATGGGAAGGAACTTTTCGGGACGAGACTCCGCCGCCACGAGGCGGAACCTTGGCGGATCCAATCTAGAGCTCCGGCAGAGCTGTTCTGCCGGGGATACTTCCCTCCCGGAGGGGGAAATCATCACCATCGTCATCACCAACACTCCTCTCATCGAGAGAGGGCAATCTCCACCAACATCTTCACCAGCACAATCTCATGTCCAAACCCTAGTTCATCTCTTGTATTCAATTCTTGTCTCAAAGTCCAGGATTGGTGCTAGTAGGTTGCTAGTAGTGTTGATTACTCCTTGTAGTTGATGCTAGTTGGTTTAATTGGTGGAAGATCATATGTTCAGATCCTATATGCATATTATTACCCCTCTGATTATGAACATGAATATGCTTTGTGAGTAATTACGTTCGTTCCTGAGAACAAGGGAGAAGTCTTGCTATGAGTAGTCATGTGAATTTGGTATTCGTTTGATATTTTGATAAGATGTATGTTGTATAGCCTCTAGTGGTGTTATGTGAACGTCGACTACATAACACTTCACCATTATTTGGGCCTAGAGGAAGGCATTGGGAAGTAATAAGTAGATGATGGGTTGCTAGAGTGACAGAAGCTTAAACCCTAGTTTATGCGTTGCTTCGTAAGGGGCTGATTTGGATCCATATGTTTCATGCTATGGTTAGGTTTACCTTAATACTTTTGTTGTAGTTGCGGATGCTTGCAATAGAGGTTAATCATAAGTGGGATGCTTGTTCAAGTAAGAACAGCACCCAAGCACCGGTCCACCCACATATCAAATTATCAAAGTATCAAACGCGAATCATATGAACGTGATGAAAACTAGCTTGACGATATTCCCTTGTGTCCTCGGGAGCGCTTTTCCTATTATAAGAGTTTGTTCCGGCTTGTCCTTTGCTACAAAAGGATTGGGCCACCTTGCGGCACTTTATTTACTTTTGTTACTTGTTGCTCGTTACAATTTATCCTATCACAAAACTATCTGTTACCACTTATTTCAGTACTTGCAGAGAATACCTTGCTGAAAATCGCTTATCATTTCCTTCTGCTCCTCATTGGGTTGGACACTCTTACTTATCGAAAGGACTATGATAGATCCCCTATACTTGTGGGTCATCATTGTACTTTTCTTTGCTACAACAGCATCCTTTTTTTAGCCAAGCTACTATAACATCTTGGCCCTTTCCGATGCGTGCCACTTATGGTCCATCTATACTACTATTATTGCTGAATGCATATTCAGCCCGATTGGCATATTTGTAGGGCTGGCCCATCAATCAAAATGAAATGTCTCCGAGTCTTATCAATTAATACAAACTTGTGCTCAAATAAAATTACAAACCAAAAAACAAAAAACAATTATTACATGATCTCTAGAACAAATGGTTTGATTGATTACATGAACAAACAACACAAAGGTTATTCAACGATGGAAAGAACATTTCACCTATGATTTACCAAGTGGGAATTTAATTTCCTTTTTTCCTTCAGGACCTTAACAATGTGGTCAGTCTCAGCTTGCTTCATTTTGAAATCCACCAAATATTTAATGGTTGTCTTGAGTACTGCTACTGATTGTGTTGTTTGCTTCCTCAACATGTCAATCTTCATATCTAAGTGCAGAAGCAGAATCTCTTTCTACCACTAGTTTAGCCTCTAGAGCATCAACAATTGGCAATTCATAATGCACGATTGGGCCGGTGGCACTGCTATGGGATGATACAACGTCCATGGGGACCTCACTCTTTGATCTTGGGCTAACCTGTTTTGCCATTAAAGTTCCGATTGGATTCAGAAAAGTTGAAGTTAGCAAAACATCTCAACTGGGAGTTATAACAGCAGACCAGTTAAACAAACAAAGAATCAAAGAGTTTCAATTCGATGCTGAAAAGTAGTTATTAACATCATTGTAACCCGTTGTTGCAGCAGCAAAGCAGTTAAACAAACAAGTAGCTATTTAAGTTCAGGAAAACATGTAATTATTAACAGTAAGTATCAAACACGTAGATAGCCGCAGTCTATAATATGATTAACAGGCTGTGGCATTATGTAATCAGTAGCAAACTAAATTAAGCCAAGCAACGTAATTGAACAATTTTGCAATAAGTGGCTAACTAAATTTCCGAGAAGCAGGTAACTGAACTTACGCTAGTTCTTTGTACAGTCACACTGCAACTTCTTTTTCGCTTACAAGGTTGTACGAAGGAGTCCATGGCATCAATTGCTTGGATACGCAGTCCCAGTACTTCTTTCTTCCCACACTGCATTGGTAAGTCGAATGGTTAATCTGGTAAGATGGTGCGTCCTTCATATGTTATATGAGGACGTGTAGTCAGACTAGCTGTAGCCACACACATCACACTGGCTTTTACTGCATATTTCATGCGATTACTTTTGGCACATCGAGATCTAAGCAATCTACAATAGGATGAAAAGACTGTCATTCTTCACATTATTGGCGAACTTAGTTCACAGAAACAAGCAATTCAACCATTCCGTGGGCAAATCAAAAGCGCCACTGGAATATTTTTCACTACCCCTATCATACACGCAAAAAGGGGCGATGCCACCATAGGGGCTGGTATGGGCGGCCGCCTCGGGTGGCTCGAAAGTGTGCACCTAGTTTGAGTCATCCAGGTTGGCCCAGGCTAGTTTTGTTCATCCCAACGCATGAGCAGGCAATGTAAAAAATGAAGAAAAATGTTTCAATTTAGATAGGACAATAACATAAGTGCAAGGCAGGCCCTATAGCAGGCTCGCGGCCCAAACGAGCGCCTCCCATATCGATCGACAGCAGGAAAAATCCCAATTCATCCGCTCCAGCCTCCAGTCTGGTTTGCCCCTAACCTAGCCGCCGCTGGACAGACCGACACAACACTTCCTCGTGCCCTCGTTGGAGGGCGGTCGCCGGGCTTCAAGCGAATGAAAGGACAAGAAGATGAAGATCTAACCCTGGGTGTAGCCTGTGTGGGAGGCAGCGGCGGCAGTACGGGCATGGCATCGAGCTTGCACAAACGGACAGTCGCAGATTGCAAGAGTAGCATGCGTAACGAGCAGGTACATCACATCCCTGATTATATCTAATCCAACTCTTCAATTTCTTGCCAACAGTTAAACCTGACGGTGTTGTAAAACTGCTTGTTGATATGTCCATTTTGCATCATGCTTTTATATCAATATTTATTGCATTATGGGCTGTTATTACACATTATGTCACAATACTTATGCCTATTCTCTCTTATTTTACAAGGTTTACATAAAGAGGGAGAATGCCGCAGCTGGGATTCTCGCTGGAAAAGTAGCAAATATTAGAGACCTATCCTGCACAGCTCCAAAAGTCCTGAAACTTCACGGATGATGTCTTCAAAATATATAAAAAACATTGAGCACAAGAACTTCACCAGGGGGGCCACACCCTGCCCATGAGGGGGGGCCCCTATCCCCCTGGGCGCGCCCCCTACCTCGTGGGCCCCCTGGTGGCCCTCCGGTGACCATCTTCTGCTATATGGACTCTTTCGATGGAAAAATAATCATAAGCCATCTTCTCGGACGAAACTCCGCCGCCACAAGGCGGAACCTTGGCGGAACCAATCTAGGGTTCTGGCGGGGCTGCTCTGCCGGGGAAACTTCCCTCCCGGAGGGGGAAATCATCGCCATCATCATCACCAACGCTCCTCTCATCGGGAGAGGGCAATCTCCATCAACATCTTCATCAGCACCATCTCATTTCAAAACCCTAGTTCATCTCTTGTATCCAATTCTTGTCTCCAAGTCCGGGATTGGTGCTAGTAGGTCGCTAGTAGTGTTAATTACTCCTTGTAGTTGATGCTAGTTGGTTTAATTGTTTGAAGATCATATGTTCAGATCCTATATGCACATTAATACCCCTCTGATTATGAACATGTTTATGCTTTGTGAGTAGTTACTTTTGTTCCTGAGGACATGGGAGAAGTCTTGCTATTAGTAGTCATGTGAATTTGGTATTCGTTCGATATTTTGATGAGATGTATGTTGTCTCTCCTTTAGTGGTGTTATGTGAACGTCGACTACATGACACTTCACCATTGTTTGGGCCTAGAGGAAGGCATTGGGAAGTAATAATTAGATGATGGGTTGCTAGAGTGACAGAATCTTAAACCCTAGTTTATGCATTGCTTCATAAGGGGCTGATTTGGATCCATATGTTTCATGCTATGGTTAGGTTTACCTTAATACTTTTGTTGTATTTGCGGATGCTTGCAATAGAGGTTAATCACAAGTGGGATGCTTGTCCAAGTAAGGGCAAAACCCAAGCACCGGTCCACCCACATACCAAATTATCAAAGTACCGAACATGAATCATATGAACGTGATGAAAACTAGCTTGACGATATTCCCATGCGTCCTCGGGAGCGCTTTACATCATATAAGAGTTTGTCCAGGATTGTCCTTTGCTACAAAATGATTGGGCCACCTTGTTGCACTTTATTTACTTTTGTTACTTGTTGCTTGTTACAAATTATCTTATCACAAAACTATCTGTTACCACTTATTTCAGTACTTGGAGAGAATACCTTGCTGGAAACCGCTTATCATTTCCTTCTGCTCCTCGTTGGGTTCGACACTCTTACTTATCGAAAGGACTACGATAGATCCCCTATACTTGTGGGTCATCAAGACTCTTTTCTGGCGCCGTTGCCGGTGAGTGAAGCGCCTTTGGTAGGTGGAATTTGGTAAGGAAAAATTTATATAGCATGCAGAAATTTACTGTCACTTGTTACTATGGAAAGTAATCCTCTGAGGGGCTTGTTTGGGGTATCTTCACCCCGACTAGTAGAGCAAAGAGTTGCTCCTCAACCTACTAAACCTACTGAAAATGAAAATGCTTGCTTTGAAATTCGTTTGGGTATGGTAGAAAAACTGCTAGCTAATCCTTTTTTAGGAGATGGAACAAAACATCATGATGAGCATCTAATATATGTGGATGAAGTTTGTGGATTATTTAAGCTTGCAGGTGTACCCGGAGATGTTGTTAAGAAGAAGGTCTTCCCTTTATGTTTGAGGGGAGATGCATCGACATGGTATAGGCTATGTGATGATATGGAGTCGTGGAACTACAAACGATTGAAATTGGAATTTCATCAAAAATTTTATCCTATGCATCTTGTTCATCGTGATTGCAATTATATACATAACTTTTGGCCTCGTGAAGGAGAAAGCATCGCTCAAGCTTGCGGGAGGCTCAAATCAGTGTTATATTCATGCCCCAATCATGAGCTCTCAAGAGAAATGATTATTCAAAAATTTTATGCTCGGCTTTCTGGTAACAATCGCACCATGCTTGATACTTCTTGTGCTGGCTCTTTTATGATGAAGACTATTGAATTCAAATGGGATTTATAGGAAATAATTAAACGCAACTCCGAAGATTGGGACCTCGACAATGGTAAGGAGTCAGGTATGAGACCTAGTTTTGATTGTGTTAAATCTTTTATGGATACCGATATTTTTCATAAATTTAGCACTAAATATGGACTTGACTCTCAGATAGTAGCCTCTTTCTGTGAATCATTTCCTGCTTATGTTGATCTCCCCAAGGAGAATTGGTTTAAATATCATTCTCCCATAGAAGTAAAAGTGGCTGCACCTATTAAAGTTGAAGAAAAGACCATTACTTATAATGATCCTATTGTTCCTACTTCTTATGTTGAGAAACCACCTTTCCATGTTAGGATAAAGCGTCATGCTAAAGCTTCAACTGTGGTTCGTAAAAGCAATATTAAAACATATACACCTCCTGAGCAAGTTAAAGTTGAACCTAATATTGCTATTGTTAAAGATCTCTTGTCTGATAATATAGATGGGCATGTTATTTATTTCTGTAATGAAACTGCTAGAATTGCTAAACCCCATGATACAGATAAGCCTAGACCTGTGGTAGGCATGCCTGTTATTTCTGTTAAAATAGGAGATCATTGTTATCACGGCTTATGTGATATGGTGCTATTGCTAGTGCAATAACTATTGACTTATACAAAGAAATTATGCATGACATTGCACCCGCTGAGTTAGAAGATATTGTTGTCACAATTAAACTTGCTAATAGAGATACTATTTCACCAATGGGAATTGTTAGAGATGTTGAAGTCTTGTGTGGGAAAACTAAATATCCTGCTGATTTTCTTGTTCTTGGTTCCCCACAAGATAGTTTTTGTCCCATTATATTTGGTAGACCCTTCTTAAATACTGTTAATGCTACCATAGATTGCAAAATGGATGTTGTTACTGTCGGTTTAGATGATATGACTCATGAATTTAATTTTTCTAAATTTAGTAGACAACACCGTGAAGAAGAATTATCTAGTAAAGATGAAATTATTGGTCTTACTTCTATTGCCGTACCTCCTAGTGATCCTTTAGAACACTATTTGCTAGACCATGAAAATGATATGTTCATGAATGAAAGAAGGGAAATAGATGAAGTATTCTTTAAACAGGAACCTGTTCTGAAACACAATTTGCCTGTTGAAATCCTAGGGGGTCCTTCTCCACCCAAGGGTGATCCCGTGTTTGAGCTTAAACCGTTACCTAATACTCTTAAATATGCTTATCTTGATGAGAAAAAGATATACCCTATTATTATTAGTGCTAACCTTTCAGAACATGAAGAAGAGAGATTATTAAAAACTCTGAAGAAGCACCGTGCTGCTATTGGGTATACTCTTGATGATCTTAAGGGCATTAGTCCCACTCTATGTCAACATAAAATTAATTTGGAAGAAGATGCTAAACCAGTTCGTGATCATCAACACCGTTTGAATCCTAAAATGAAAGATGTGGTAAGAAAGGAGATACTAAAGCTCCTTTAGGCAGGTATAATTTATCCCGTTGCTGATAGTAAGTGGGTAAGTCCTGTCCATTGTGTCCCTAAGAAGGGAGGTATTACTGTTGTTCCTAATGATAAAGATGAATTGATTCCTCAAAGAATTATTACTGGTTATAGGATGATAATTTATTTCCGCAAATTAAATAAGGCTACTAAAAAGGATCATTATCCCTTACCTTTTATCGATCAAATGCTAGAAAGATTATCCAAACATACACATTTTTGCTTTCTAGATGGTTATTCTGGTTTCTCTCAAATACCTGTGTCAGCCAAAGATCAATCAAAGACTATTTTTACATGCCCTTTTGGTACTTTTGCTTATAGACGTATGCCTTTTGGTTTATGTAATGCACCTGCTACCTTTCAAAGATGCATGATGGCTATATTCTCTGACTTTTGTGAAACGATTTGTGAGGTTTTCATGGACGACTTTTCCGTCTATGGATCTTCCTTTGATGATTGCTTGAGCAACCTTGATCGAGTTTTGCAGAGTTGTGAAGAAACTAATCTTGTCTTGAATTGGGAAAAGTGCCACTTTATGGTTAATGAAGGTATTGTCTTGGCGCACAAAGTTTCTGAAAGAGGTATTGAAGTTGATAAAGCCTAGGTTGATGCTATTGAAAAGATACCATGTCCCAAGGACATCAAAGGTATAAGAAGTTTCCTTGGTCATGCCAGTTTTTATAGGAGGTTCATTAAGGACTTCTCAAAAATCTCTCGGCCTCTGACTAATTTATTACAAAAAGATATACCATTTGTCTTTGATGATGATTGTGTAGAAGCATTTGAAATACTTAAGAAAGCATTGATCTCTGCACCTATTGTTCAGCCACCTGATTGGAATTTACCCTTTGAAATTATGTGTGGTGCTAGTGATTATGCTGTAGGTGCTGTTCTAGGACAAAGAGTTGATAAGAAACTAAATGTTATTCAATATGCTAGTAGAACTCTAGACAACGCTCAAAGAAATTATGCTACTACTGAAAAAGAATTCTTAGCAGTTGTATTTGCCTGTGATAAGTTTAGACCTTATATAGTTGACTCTAAAGTAACTATTCACACTGATCATGCTGCTATTAAATATCTTATGGAAAAGAAAGATGCTAAACCTAGACTTATTAGATGGGTTCTCTTGCTACAAGAATTTGATTTACATATTGTTGATAGAAAAGGAGCTGAGAACCCCGTTGCAGACAACTTGTCTAGGTTAGAAAATGTGCTTGATGACCCACTACCTATTGATGATAGCTTTCCTGATGAGCAATTAAATGTCATAAATACTTCTCATAATGCTCCATGGTATGCTGATTATGCTAATTACATTGTTGCTAAGTTTATACCACCTAGTTTCACATACCAGCAAAAGAAAAAGTTCTTCTATGATTTGAGGCATTACTTTTGGGATGACCCACATCTTTATAAAGAAGGAGTAGATGGTGTTATTAGACGTTGTGTACCTGAGCATGAACAGGAACATATCCTACGCAAGTGTCACTCCGAAGCTTATGGAGGACACCATGCTGGAGATAGAACTGCACATAAGATATTGCAATCTGGTTTTTATTGGCCTACTCTCTTCAAGGATGCCCGTAAGTTTGTCTTATCTTGTGATGAATGTCAAAGAATTGGTAATATTAGTAGATGTCAAGAAATGCCTATGAATTATTCACTTGTTATTGAACCATTTGATGTTTGGGGCTTTGACTATATGGGATCTTTTCCTTCCTCTAATGGTTATACACATATTTTAGTTGATGTTGATTACATTACTAAGTGGGTAGAAGCCATTCCAACTAGTAGTGCTGATCATAACACTTCTATTAAAATGCTTAAAGAAGTTATTTTTCCAAGGTTTGGAGTCCCTAGATATTTAATGACTGATGGTGGCTCACATTTTATTCATGGTGCTTTCCATAAAATGCTTGCTAAATATGATGTTAATCATATAATTGCATCTCCTTATCACCCTCAGTCTAGTGGTCAAGTAGAATTGAGTAATAGAGAACTCAAATTAATTTTGCAGAAGACTGTTAATAGGTCCGGAAAGAATTGGTCCAAGAAACTAGATGATGCATTATGGGCCTATAGAACTGCATATAAAAATCCTATGGGTATGTCTCCGTACAAAATGGTCTATGGAAAAGCATGTCACTTACCTCTCCAACTAGAACACAAGGCTTATTGGGCTATTAAAGAACTTAATTATGATTTTAAACTTGCCGGTGAGAAGAGGTTATTTGATATTAGTTCACTTGATGAATGGAGAACCCAAGCCTACGAAAATGCAAAGTTGTTTAAAGAAAAAGTTAAAAGGTGGCATGATAAAAGGATACAAAAGCGTGAGTTTAATGTGGGTGATTATGTATTGCTATACAACTCTCGTTTAAGATTTTTTGCAGGAAAACTTCTCTCTAAATGGGAAGGTCCTTACATTATTGAGGAGGTCTACCGTTCCGGTGCCATAAAAATCAACAAGTTCGAAGGCACAAATCCGAAGGTGGTAAACGGTCAAAGAATCAAACATTATATCTCAGATAATCCCATAAATGTTGAAACCAATATTATTGAAACATTAACCCAGGAGGAATACATAAGGGACACTTTCCGGAACGTTTCAGACTCCGAAAAGGAATAGGTATGTGGTACGGTAAGTAAACCGACTCCAATACAGCTTTTAAGGCAATATTTCTCCGTTTTGGAATATTTAGAAAAATAGAAAAATAAGCAGCAGTCCGGAAAGGACACGAGGGCTCCACGAGGGTGGAGGGTGCGCCCTACCCCCCTGGGCGCGCGCCCTACCTCGTGGGCACCTCGTGTGCGCTTCGGACTCCGTTTTCTTGCAGGACACGTATTTTGGTCGGTAAAAATTCATTATATAACCTCCCGGGGGTTTTGGCTCCCGTATCACGCAAAAATCTCTTGTCTTTGTTTCAAGCTGTTTTTCTGACAGATCTAGATTATCATGGCATCTCCAAGTGCTCCCAAGGACAAGTTCTTTGAGAAGGTCATCAACCCTTACCTCGCAGAGGTGCAGTGACACCCTCAAACCATTGAGATGCGTGATGGGTTGCTGCACATCCGTGATGCTGAGGGACCGAAGGGGACCGAAAGCGTGGAGACGAGGCTCGAAGAAATGGAGCAACAAGTTTTCAAGTGTCAGGGGATGGTGGAGCGTGGACTCAACTCCAACCACATGATGATCGTAGAATTCACCAACAAACACAAGCTGGATGCCGACAACATCGGGGAGACCATCTTCAAGCTTCACGAGAAAATTGAGCACCTTCAAGCTCAAATCTATGACCTGCAAAACCAAAACTGTGAGTATGAATATAGATTCAAAAGGATAAGTTTGGCTGCATATTTGAGGATTCCGGAGACCCGGTCATCTTTCTATGATGGTGAGCCTATGCCTTGGAAGAAGGATGACAAGCCTACGCCACCAACAAAATCACCACCGTCTCCACCAACAAAGAAGAATTGAGTATCTGGTATGGGCACTCCACTTGGCAACTGCCAAGCTTGGGGGAGTGCCCCGGTATCGTATCACCATCACTTTTACCTTTACCGTTTTTCTTAGTTCGATCCTTTTGGTAATATCTTGATCTAGTAGAATAAAAGTTCTTACTATGATCTAGTTGTGAGTTTTGCTTTATTATCCTTCTATGTAATCGAGTCCGTGAGCTATATAATAAAGATTAGTGTTGAGTCAAGGGCTTGATTATTTTTGCCATGATCCTAAGTGAATAAAGGAAAATATGAAGAAATAAAAAGAAACAAGAGATCATGTGACTCTTATGGAGAGTAATGAGCTCACATAGAAAGAGTATGATGAATAAAAGTTATTGAGGGTTGACAAACATAGTTTTGGTCATCGTTGTAATTAATAGGAAGTAATAAAGAAAGAGAGGTCTTCACATATAAATATACTATCTTGGACATCTTTTATGATTGTGAGCACTCATTAAAATATGACATGCTAAAGAGTTGACATTAGACAAGGAAGACAACATAATGGGTTATGTTTTCTTACATCTGAGACAAATTATATTGTCTTGGATCCTCCAACATGTTGAGCTTGCCCTTCTCCCTCATGCTAGCCAATTCATTGCACCAAGTAGAAATACTACTTGTGCTTCCAACTAACCTTAAACCAGTTTTGCCATGAGAGTCCACCATACCTACCTATGGATTGAGTAAGATCCATCAAGTAAGTTGTCATCGGTGCAAGCAATAAAAATTGCTCTCTAAATATGTATGACTAATTGGTGTGGAAGAAATAAGCTGTATATGATCGTGTGATATGGAAGTAATAAAAGCGACAGACTGCATAATAAAGGTCCATATCACAAGTGGCAATATAAAGTGACGTTCTTTCGCATTAGGATTTTGTGCATCCAACATTAAAAGCGCATGACAACCTCTGCTTCCCTCTGTGAAGGGCCTATCTTTTACTTTTATCTCCTACATTGCATAAGAGTCATGGTGATTTTCATCCTTCCTTTTTACATTTATCCTTTGGCAAGCACAATATGTTGGAAAGATCTTGGTATATATGGCTAATTGGATGTGAGTTTCCATGAACTATTACTGTTGACATTACCCTTGAGGTAAAACGTTGGGAGGCAAAACTCTAAGCCCCTATCTTTCTCTGTGTCCGATTAAAACTCCATACCCATAATTATTGCGTGAGTGTCAGCAATTGTGAAAGATTATATGATAGTTGAGTATGTGGACTTGCTGAAAAGCTCTTATACATTGACTCTTTCCTATGTTATGATAAATTGCAATTGCTTCAATGACTGAGATTATAGTTTGTTAGTTTTCAATGAAGTTTATGATTCATACTTGATATTGTGATTGAATTTTTACTCTAGCATAAGAAATCATATGACAAGAATTATATAAGTTGCTGTTCTAAGAATGATCATGATGCCCTCATGTCCGTATTTTATTTTTATCGACACCTTCATCTCTAAACATGTGGACATATTTTTCGATTTCGGCTTTTCACTTGAGGACAAGCGAGGTCTAAGCTTGGGGGAGTTGATATGTCCATTTTGCATCATGCTTTTATATCAATATTTATTGCATTATGGGCTGTTGTTACACATTATGTCACAATACTTATGCATATTCTCTCTTATTTTACAAGGTTTACATAAAGAGGGAGAATGCCGGCAGCTGGGATTCTAGCTGGAAAAGGAGAAAATATTAGAGACCTATCCTGCACAGCTCCAAAAGTCCTGAAACTTCACGGATGATGTTTTCCAAATATATAAAAAACATTGAGCGCAAGAACTTCGCCAGGGGGGCCACACCCTGCCCACGAGGGTGGGGGGCGCGCCCAACGCGCCCCTACCTCATGGGCCCCCTGGTGGCCCTCCAGTGACCATCTTCTGCTATATGGACTCTTTCAATGGAAAAATAATCATAAGCCATCTTCTCGGACGAAACTCCGCCACCACGGGGCGGAACCTTGGCGGAACCAATCTAGGGTTCTGGTGGGGCTGCTCTGCCGGGGAAACTTCCCTCCCGGAGGGGGAAATCATCGCCATCGTCGTCACCAACGCTCCTCTCATCGGGAGAGGGCAATCTCCATCAACATCTTCATCAGCACCATCTCATCTCAAAACCCTAGTTCATCTCTTGTATCCAATTCTTGTCTCCAAGTCCGGGATTGGTGCTAGTAGGTCACTAGTAGTGTTAATTACTCCTTGTAGTTGATGCTAGTTGGTTTAATTGGTGGAAGATCATATGTTCAGATCCTATATGCACATTAATACCCCTCTGATTATGAACATGTTTATGCTTTGTGAGTAGTTACTTTTGTTCCTGAGGACATGTGAGAAGTCTTGCTATTAGTAGTCATGTGAATTTGGTATTCGTTCGATATTTTGATGAGATGTATGTTGTCTCTCCTCTAGTGGTGTTATGTGAACATCGACTACATGACACTTCACCATTGTTTGGGCCTAGAGGAAGGCATTGGGAAGTAATAAGTAGATGATGGGTTGCTAGAGTGACAGAAGCTTAAACCCTAGTTTATGCGTTGCTTTGTAAGGGGCTGATTTGGATCCATATGTTTCATGCTATGGTTAGGTTTACCTTAATACTTTTGTTGTATTTGCGGATGCTTGCAATAGAGGTTAATCATAAGTGGGATGCTTGTCCAAGTAAGGCAGCACCCAAGCACCGGTCCACCCACATACCAAATTATCAAAGTACCAAATGCGAATCATATGAACGTGATGAAAACTAGCTTGACGATATTCCCATGCGTCCTCGGGAGCGCTTACATCATATAAGAGTTTGTCCAGGCTTGTCCTTTGCTGTAAAAGGATTGGGCCACCTTGCTGCACTTTATTTACGCTTCTTACTTGTTGCTCGTTACAAATTATCTTATCACAAAACTATCTGTTACCACTTATTTCAGTACTTGTAGAGAATACCTTGCTGGAAACCGCTTATCATTTCCTTCTGCTCCTCGTTGGGTTCGACACTCTTACTTATCGAAAGGACTACGATAGATCCCCTATACTCGTGGGTCATCACTTGTATGTAGGGAATCTATGAGAAAATGAAACCAATTTCTACTTATTTTATAACTCCCCCAATCAATACTGAACTGACCGAATCTGATGAATCTAATCAAGTTTCCGGTGCAAACATCCAAGCTCATGTTGTTCTTGAGCCTGAAGTGTCTAATGAACAGACTGCTAATGAAGGATTTGATGCAAACATTTTACATGCTCCTGGTGATGAACATATAGTGTCTAATGAGGCATCTAATGCAAGCATTTTGCAAGCTCCCATTGAAGAATTTAGTGTCTAATGATGATCTGCTATGTTGAGAGAGACATAGAGATTTGCAGGCATTGATGACAAGCAAATTATAATGCATTTTCATGGCTTGAGGAAACGTCGAGGCCATCTACCAGAAAGTCCCCGTATCATGACAATGTAGCATAAATACTTTTCTAATATGTTGTTTGAAACTATTGACATACTTGTGCAGGATAGATATATTGATATGCAGTTTGCGCACTAGTTATAGGTGCAATTACACTTCGATATTTTCAGCCAGAGAACGAATAATTCAAGCAAGTACACACCATGTATGTAGTCCTTGTACACCATGTTGCATTTTGTGTTTTTGGTGCTTGCATCATTTAGTGTTTATAATATGAACTACTTTGGATCATTAGCTGGTTTTCAAAGTGCATGTAGCTTCACATTTCTCAAGTTATGTTGATTTCCGGAGTGCAAGTGCCTTCATATTTTTTAATTTAAATGTTCGCCCCTGGTAACTTGAATCCGTGGATCCGCCACTGCACACAAATCATACACGAATGCCAGTACGAATTAAATGAAATGCATGGACTTACGCTAGCTCATTGTACAGGCTCACTGCAGCTTTGCTTGCGCTTGGGATGTTCCATGTACAAGTCCATGTTACCACTTGCTTGGATGTGCAGGCCTTGTGCTTCTTGCATCCCCCTCTGCATTTTTGACACGACAAATGGCTGATCGAATAAGAGGAATCGACCTTGCTGTTGTACCGGAGGACATATACTTACAAGGTTATACGGGTGTGCAGGATGTGTACCAGATCCCGTAGCGCCGTCATGCTTCGCTAAAAAATGGATTTGCTTGTTTCAGATGATATCTCGAGAAGAAATAAGAGTTAAGGTCAGAGTTGGATAGGTGTGTAAGCTAAGAGAGCAGTGAAAGGATATCCAAACATCGCCGAAACAGTGCACAAGGGAGTGATGTGTGGATACCTAGTTTGGGCCGGCGTCTTTGTATGCTCGCCTAGCTAGAGTGTGGGTCACTTCAGAGCCGTTGAGGGTGATGCGCTAGCGTTGGCTAGCCACACACAGATGCAGATCTTCAGTGGCAGCGGAGCTCTACGATGCGGTGGACGAGACCGTTGGTGAAGCCCCAGCGGCCTTGGGGGGCGGAGGCGCGACGATGTGCTTGGTGAAGTAGCCCCGGTGAGCTGGGAGACGGCATCGGTGAAGCGCACCTGATGCGGTGGAAGTCGGTGTCTGTGAGGCATGTCGGTTGCGGTGGCCGACGTTGTCGGTGGACCACCCGTTGCGGTGGACGAGGGCGTAGATGAGGTAGCTCCGGTGCGGTGGTGAAGCGCGACCCTCATCTTCATCGTCGTCGTCTGGCACAGAGGTTGGGAAAGAGACGAGACGAGGGGCGATTCGAACTTTTCTTGGGTTGGCGGCGAATTAGGGATTTGAGTAATCTGGGCGCGGAAGGGGACGGTGGAGAAGGGAGATTTTGCAGGGCTGGAATTGGGGCCGCCAGATATTTCAATCCGAAACGTGGAAGCGCGAACTTATTTTGTCATCGTCTTTTTTTTGGGGGGGGGGGGGGGGGGGGGGGGGGGGGGTGGATGGCAGGGTGCTAGGCGTCCGTCCGACACACACGACCACCACGGCACAATCCTGGTCTGCCTGATGCGCCTACATTTGAGAATGCAAACAAATCTTCTTTCATTTGCAAACGAATCTGTATGTATTACCATGCCCGTGTTTTCCTTGCAATAATTAGTCATTCTAAACGAGATACTATAAATTAATTAAGGAGGAGTTATTTGAAAAAAAATCGAAATGGTATCCATGGTAGCCATGCTAACGTGGATTAGAGTGTGTGTCACATAATTAGTTATTTGAATTAGAGTGTGTGTCACATAGCGATCTCCAATTCTAACGTGGATTTCGCATTTCACTGTATCCATGCTACTTTTTAATATAAATTCATATGTATATGATGAACACCATGGTAGTGAGAAAACTTTTGGATGGATCCAAACATATGACCTACAAAATAGCACAACAAATCGATTCAATGTCAACTTTTCGAATCCTAGTATGGCACAAATTCGAAATAATTACCCATATGCATGGTCCTCAGTTAAAATCTTACAATGTACACCGAATTGAAACATCGATATTAAGTCTCATATTATCTACATTCAAATGTTGTTTTTAGCCCCCCCCCCCCCCCCCCCCCCCCCCCCCCCCCCGCGCACACACGCTACATACTTCGTGTATCGGTTAATCTTCCTCTCCTAACCACCTTAGGAAGCTATCGGTTTCCAACACACATGCATTCTTTCTCTCCATGTTTCGATCTCTAACTCTCTCAACTACACAACCCCTTTTTCCACTCTGTTACGAAATGTATTTACCTCACACACCCGCCATTGCACCCCATGACGAGCTCTCTCTCCCCCTCTCCCTCTCACCCTCTCGCGCTAAATACATGCATTGCCTATCTAGCCCCCCAACCTCTCGTGCGCACGCACGCACGTTGTTGATGTCTACTACACAACCTTCTTCTTGTAGACATTGTTGGGCCTCCAAGTGCAGAGGTTTGTAGGACAGTAGCAAATTTCCCTCAAGTGGATGACCTAAGGTTTATCAATCCGTAGGAGGCGTAGGATGAAGATGGTCTCTCTCAAGCAACCCTGCAACCAAATGACAAAGAGTCTCTTGTGTCCCCAACACACCCAATACAATGGTAAATTGTATAGGTGCACTAGTTCGGCGAAGAGATGGTGATACAAGTGGTATATGGATGGTAGATAAAGGTTTTTGTAATCTGAAAATATAAAAACAGTAAGGTAACTAAGGATAAAAGTGAGCACAAATGGTATTGCAATGCGTTGAAACAAGGCCTAGGGTTCATACTTTCACTAGTGCAAGTTCCCTCAACAATAATTACATAATTGGATCACATAACTATCCCTCAACATGCAACAAAGAGTCACTCCAAAGTCACTAATAGCAGAGAACAAACGAAGAGATTATGGTAGGGTACGAAACCACCTCAAAGTTATTCTTTCCAATCAATCCGTTGGGCTATTCCTATAAGTGTCACAAACAGCCCTAGAGTTCGTACTAGAATAACACCTTAAGACACAAATCAACCAAAACCCTAATGTCACCTAGATACTCCAATGTCACCTCAAGTATCCGTGGGTATGATTATATGATATGCATCACACAATCTCAGATTCATCTATTCAACCAACACATAGAACCTCAAAGAGTGCCCCAAAGTTCCTATCAGAGAATCACGACGAAAACGTGTGCCAACCCCTATGCATAGGTTCATGGGCGGAACCCGCAAGTTGATCACCAAAACATACATCAAGTGAATCACGTGATATCCCATTGTCACCACAGATACGCACGGCAAGACATACATCAAGTGTTCTCAAATCTTTAAAGACTCAATCCGATAAGATAACCTCAAAGGGAAAACTCAATCCATTACAAGAGAGTAGAGGGGGGAGAAAACATCATAAGATCCAACTATAATAGCAAAGCTCGCGATACATCAAGATCGTACCATCTCAAGAACACGAGAGAGAGAGAGATCAAACAAATAGCTACTGGTACATACCCTCAGCCCCGAGGGATAACTACTCCCTCCTCGTCATGGAGAGCACCGGGATGATGAAGATGGCCACCGAAGAGGGATTGCCCCCTCCGGCAGGGTGCCGGAACGGGTCTAGATTGGCTTTCGGTGGCTACGGAGGCTTCTGGCGGCGGAACTCCCGATCTATTGTGCTCCCTGATCGTTTTAGGGTATATGGATATATATAGGAGGAAGAAGTACGCCAGGGGAGCCACGAGGGGCCCACGAGGGTGGAGGGCGCGCCCCCTTGCCTCGTGGCTTCCTCGTGGCTTCCCTTACGTGGACTCCAAGTCCCCGGGTTGCTTTCCTTCCAAAAATAAGTTCTGCGAAGTTTCAGGTCAATTGGACTCCGTTTGATTTTCCTTTTCTGCGATACTCTAAAACAAGGAAAAAACTGGCACTGGGCTCTGGGTTAATAGGTTAGTCCCAAAAATAATATAAAAGTGTATAATAAAGCCCATAAACATCCAAAACAAAAGATAATATAGCATGGACCAATCAAAAGTTATAGATACGTTGGAGACGTATCAGCATCCCCAAGCTTAATTCCTGCTCGTCCTCGAGTAGGTAAATGATAAAAACAGAATTTTTGATGCGGAGTGCTACTTGGCATAATTTCAATGTAATTCTTCTTAATTGTGGTATGAATATTCATATCTGAAAGATTCAAGATAAAAGTTCATATTGACATAAAAATAATAATACTTCAAGCATACTAACTAAGCAATTATGTCCTCTCAAAATAACATGGCCAAAGGAAGTTCATCCCTACAAAATCATATAGTTTAGTCATGCTCCATTTTCATCACACAAGAATGCTCTCATCATGCACAACCCCGATGACAAGCCAAGCAATTGTTTCATACTTTAGTAATCTCAAACTCATAAACCTTCACGCAATACATGAGCGCGAGCCATGGACATAGCACTATGGGTGGAATAGAATATAATGAGGGGGTTATGTGGAGAAGACAAAAAGGAGAAAGTCTCACATCAACGAGGCTAATCAATGAGCTATGGAGATGCCCATCAATTGATGTTAATGTAAGGAATAGGGATTACCATTCAATAGATGTACTTGAGCTATAAATGTATGAAAGCTCAACAAAAGAAACTAAGTGGGTGTGCATCCAACTTGCTTGCTCACGAAAACCTAGGGCACTTGAGGAGGCCCATTGTTGGAATATAAAAGCCAAGTTCTATAATGAAAATTCCCACTAGCATATGCAAGTGACAAAACAAGAGACTCTCTATCATGAAGATCATGGTGCTACTTTGAAGCATAAGTGTGGCAAAGGATAGAAGCATTGTCCCTTCTCTCTTTTTCTCTCATTGTTTGGGCCTTCTCTTTTTTATGGCCTTTCTCTTTTCTTATTTTTTTGGGCCTTCTCTTTTTTATGGCCTTTCTCTTTTTTTATTCCTCACTTGGGACAATGCTCTAGAAAATGATGATCATCACACTTCTATTTATTTACAACTCAAAGATTACAACTCGATACTAGAATAAAGTATGACTCTATATGAATGCCTCCGGCGGTGCACCGGGATTGCGATGAATCAAAAGTAACATGTATGAAAAATTATGAACGGTGGCTTTGCCACAAATACGATGTCAACTACATGATCATGCAAAGCAATATGACAATGATGATGCGTGTCATAATAAACAGAACGGTGGAAATTTGCATGGCAATATATCTCGGAATGGCTATGGAAATGCCATAATAGGTAGGTATGGTGGCTGTTTTGAGGAAGATATAAGGAGGTTTATGTGTGACAGAGCGTATCATATCACGGGGTTTGGATGCACCGGCGAAGTTTGCACCAACTCTCAATGTGAGAAAGGGCAATGCATGGTACCGAAGAGGCTAGCAATGATGGAAGGGTGAGAGTGCGTATAATCCATGGACTCAACATTAGTCATAAAGAACTCACATACTTATTGCAAAAATCTATAGGCCATCAAAAACCTCAGCACTACGCGCATGCTCCTAGGGGGATAGATTGGTAGGGAAAGACCATCGCTCGTCCCCGACCGCCACTCATAAGGAAGACAATCAAATAACACCTCATGTTTCAAATTTGTTACACAATGTTTACCATACGTGCACGCTACGGGACTTGCAAACTTCAACACAAGTATTCCGCAAATTCACATCTACTCAACTAGCACGACTTTGATGTTATTACCTCCATATCTCAAAACAATCATCAAGCATCAAGCTTCTCTTAGTGTTCAAAACACTCATATGAATTTTTTTACTAATCTTGGATGCCTAGCATACTAGGATTATTTAAGAAAATTACCATGCTATTTAAGACTCTCAAAATAATATAATTGAAGCACGAGAATTCATCTATTTCTATAAAATAAATCCACCACCGTGCTCTAAAAGGATATAAGTGAAGCACTAGAGCAGATGACAAACTACTCCAAAAGATATAAGTGAAGATCGATGAGTAGTTGAACAATTATGAAACTATATCAAGACTCTCTAACATTTAATAATTTCATATCTTGGTATTTTATTCAATCAGCAAGCAAAACTAAATAAAATAAAATGATGCTCCAAGCAAAATACATATCATGTGGTGAATAAAAATATAGCTCCAAGTAAAGTTACCGATGAACGAAGATGAAAGAGGGGATGCCTTCCGGGGCATCCCCAAGCTTAGGATTTTGGTTGTCCTTTAATATTACCTTGGGGTTCCTTGGGCATCCCCAAGATTAGGCTCTTGCCACTCCTTATTCCATAATCCATCGAATCTTTACCCATAACTTGAAAACTTCACAACACAAAACTTAAAGTAGAAAACTCGTGAGCTCCGTTAGTATAAGAAAATAAATCATCACTTAAAGGTACTGTAATGAACTCATTATTAATTTATATTGGTGTTAAAACTACTATATTCCAACTTATCTATGGTTCATACCCTCCGATACTACTCATAGATTCATCAAAATAAGCAAACAACACATAGAAAACAGAATCTGTCAAAAACAGAACAGTCTGTAGTAATCTGGATCAAACGTACACTTTTGGAACTCCAAAATTCTAAAATAAATTGCTGGAACAGAAGAATTTATCTATTAATCATATTCAAAAAGAATTAACTAAATATCACTCTCCAAATAAAAATGGCAGCAATTCTCGTGAGCGCTAAAGTTTCTGTTTTTTACCGCAAGATTAAAAAGACTTTCCCCGAGTCTTCCCAAAGGTTCTACTTGGCACAAACACTAATTAAAACATAAAAAATCAATCATAACAGAGGCTATATAAATTATTTATTACTAAAAAGGAGCAAAAAGCAATGAACAAGAATAAAATTGGGTTGCCTCCCAACAAGCGTTATCGTTTGACGCCCCTAGCTAGGCATGATGATTTCAGCGATGCTCACATAAAAGATAAGAATTGTAACATAAAGAGAGCATCTTGAAGAATATGACTAGAACATTTAAGTCTAACCCACTTCCTATGCATAGGCATTTTGTGATCAAACAACTTGTGGGAACAATAATCAACTAGCATAGGAAGGCAAAACAAGCTGAACTTCAAAACTTTAAGCACATAGAGAGGAAACTTGATATTATTGCAATTCCTACAAGCATATGTTCCTCCCTCATAATAATTTTCAGTAGCATCATGAATGAATTCAACAATATAACCAGCACCTAAAGCATTCTTTTCATGATCTACAGGCATAGAAATTTTATTACTCTCCACACAAGCAAAATTCTTCTCATGAATAATAGTGGGGGCAAACTCAACAAAATAATTATCACATGAGGCATAATCCAATTGAAAACTAAAATCATGATGACAAGTTTCATGGATATCATTATTCTTTATAGCATACAAGTCATCACAATAATCATCATAGATAGCAACTTTGTTCTCATAATCAATTGGAACCTCTTCCGGAATAGTGGATTCATCACAAAATAAAGTCATGAACTCCCCAAATCCACTTTCATCAATATAATCATCATAAACAGGAGGCATGCTTTCATCATAATAAATTTTCTCATCAAAACTTGGGGACAAAAAATATCATCTTCATCAAACATAGCTTCCCCAAGCTTGTGACTTTGCATATCATTAGCATCATGGATATTTAAGGAATTCATACTAACAACATTGCAATCATGCTCATCATTCAAATATTTAGTGCCAAACATTTTAATGCATTCGTCTTCTAACACTTTGGCACAATTTTCCTTTCCACCATACTCACGAAAGATATTAAAAAGATGAAGCGCATGAGGTAAACTTAATTCCATTTTTTGTAATTTTCTTTTATAAACTAAACTAGTGATAAAACAAGAAACTAAAAGACTTGATTGCAAGATCTAAAGATATACCTTCAAGCGCTAACCTCCCCAGCAACGACGCCATAAAAGAGCTTGATGTCTACTACCACTACAAAAAAATACACTTCCGTGATGATACGTGTTTGTCCCAGTAGGTCGCTTTTTTTGTCATGCATGTACATCCATGACAAATTTATGACAGAATCAAGATAGTCATACCTGTGCTGTCGTAGAAGTGTTCCATGACATTACCAAAATTATCATCCCGGAAGTGTCCACTTCCATGACAATAAATCGTGCGTCACAGAAGTTCTTTTGTCAAGGGTGACCGACACGTGGCATCCACCGTAACGGAACGCCATTAAGCTACCGGGTCGGGTTTTGGATCCGATAACCCGTTAACAGCCCCGACCAATGGGGATTTTCCACGTGTAAAATCATCATTGGCTAGAGGAAACACGTGTCGGCTCATCGTCGGGATAGATGTCATTCACTCACTGGACAGAAGGCGCCTATGATACGTCGACACGTGGCACAACCCAACAAGTTTAAATGGGCCGGCCCAACTAAAGGCCCATAAGATTTTGCGGACCATAATGGGTCGGCCCAGCTAAAGGCCCATGAGATTTTGCAGACCATAATGGGCTGGCCCAGCTAAAGGCCCACAAGATTTCGTGGGCCATAATGGGCTGGCCCAGGTACAGGCCCACAAGATTTTTGTGTGCCATAATAGGCCGGCCCAGGTAAAGGCCCACAAAATTCTTGCGGATCATAATGGGCCAGCCCAGCTAAAGGTCCACGAGATTTCACCGACATTAATGGGCCGGCCCAGCTGTAGGCCCACAAGATTTTGAGGACCCTAGTAGGCCGGCCCGTTAACTGGCTGCCATGTTTTGGGCCAAATGCCGGCCCATATTTGATACGGTCTATTAATGGCCTGCCACGCTCCAGGCCTAATAGTGGCCCATATGAGATCCGGCCCGTTAAAAGCCTACCACGTTCTGGGCCAAATTACGGCCCAGATTAGGTCCGGCCCTTTAAGAGGTTTTGGGCCTAATTATGGCCCATATCAGATTCGGCCCGTCAACTGGACACTATGCTTTTGGGCCCACTTGCTAAAGGCCCACTTAGTAATCTGGCTTGATATTAGTTTTGGCCTGTTAAGGGCCCGTTTAACATTTTGGCCCTATATTAATTTCAGCCTGTTAAAAGCCCGTCATATAGTTGGGCCTAACTACGGCCCGGTTTGCATCCGGCCTGCTCGCAACCGATATCTGACTGGGCCAAACAAGGACCGAGACAATTTTTCGGCATGTTAAAAGCCCGTGATTTGATTCGCACGATCATGGGCCGGGGTTCATTTCGGGCTGCTGCCGGCCCATGAGCTGATTGGCACGTTTCAGGACCAACCTACATCGTGATTGCATGACGGCCCCATTATGTACTGTAATTTTATGGTTTGGCCGGTTAACTGCGAAGACAGGATATATATACAGTAAAATAACTGCAGCATCGTGAATAAGAAAAAACCTATACTATACAATAAAGAAATTACGGCATATTACATCCACTAGGCATCAAAGTTCGTCACTATGATAATAAAGCACAAGCAGACAGCAGATTACATACACTGGGCATCAAAGATCGCCACCAGTGCAAATAAACACGCCGACAAAATAATATACAAAACCGACAGCACTTCAATAGAGTTCAAGAAAGGTTAGCCCTGTTGGGGATCTGTAGCGCAAGCAGCTGAGCAAGATGATGAGACTGCGCTTGTTCAACACTTATATCTTCCTCACTCTGAAAGATAAACAAGCAGACAGATGACATGTTTTGCACATAAAAGTATCAGTGCTGACAATTCATCACATTTCTTACTGACGAATAAAGTGACACAGTTTAAATTTGCATTAACACAATATGGTATTGTTCAGGTCAAGACATGGCAGGAAATGACATTGTGAAGGAGTTGGCAGCTTCACGACACCACTGGATTACAGACAAGAACTCATAAGTATCAATGGTTAGTGTGCTGTCAATTTATACCATTTCAGATTGGCCAATAAAGAGATGGTTTAAATAATAGTAGAATGATATGACATTTTTCATAGTTAAGACATTGCAGAATATGACATTGTGCTGCAGTGGGTAGGTTCACCACACCACTGGATTACAGATGAAGAACAGAAGCATACATGCAGTGCAAAAGAAGATCACTTGCTCTGTATAGTTTAATTTACATGGTATGAAGAAGGAACTTGGTTGTACAACTGAAAACTTAAATTGAGAAAAGACAAACTTTTGTTTATGAACTACATATAATAAACTTTAAACAAGCAATTTGATGCAAACACCAAAAATAAACAGCTATTGCAGTCATGCCTAACCAAATATATACAACAAAGTTTGAAGGCTTGAGATGGACAAACTTACATTATTGGTGAAGACAAGCTCTATAAAGGCCTTGTCCATGCTGATGGGGGGGGCAATTCAAGAAGTTTACCACAGAATCTTCTTCAAAAGCATTGCCTTTATTCTACATTTTGTTAAGAGTAAATATAGATGTGATAATATACAAAAAAATGGAGAATATTTAAGATAAGATGAAGAGTGATGCTACATAACCAAGTAGCTATAAATGTAAGTGCAGCGATACATGTAAAAGGTACTGCCAAGAGCAATGCACAGCTAAACTTCTTCAGTACCAACCTTATGGTAAGAGTAAATATAGATATGATGTGTAGAAAATGGAGGGCAAAGGAAAATAAGCTACAGAGTGATGGTACATGAACAACTACTTGTCATTATAAGTACACTGATAAAGGACAGCATGTACTTACAAGAACACTGCAGAGCTAAAAAAACATTGGCATTGGATATATTCTACACTAATGTGACCATTCATACAGATCAGATAATTTGGAGTGAACAATTGATAAGCAAGCTATCATGCATACTGCTGTCACATAATGAACCAGGTATGTATGCAAGTACACAGTGATACAGGACAACATGTACTAACAAGAGCAAAGCAGCGGGCAGCATATTTGAGATATCCTGTCGTTCTTGTCAAACCGCAATTCTTTTTCGAGCAGATTTCCTGCAAAAAAGATCTGTAAGGCACATGCGGAAAAGTAGAAGTTCAAATTGTCATGTGGGGTGCTGTCTGATTTCTCCGGCACCACCACGTTTTTCAAGGACTTTGCTGGTGCTCCTTCAGGTTCGGCAATCACCCTCTTCCTTTTTGATGTCTGATGCACAAGAACAACATTTGAGTGGAAAAACATGGTATGATGATAGATGGAATATGTATTGATAATGGATGGGCATGGCATCTCGACATATATGATGAGTAAACTAACCAGATGGCGGTGCAACAAAGTAGAAGAAATGCAAGACAACATATGCAAGATACCCGCAATCAATAAAACATTGCCAAATTAGAACTGGCACCTTGATGGGTGAACAGGACAGGCCATCTGCCTTTGACTCGTCGAGGTTAGAATAGTCATTAGGATGATATTCTGAACAAGAATAAATAGGTGGGGAGCGTATGAGTTTCATTACATTCAGAATGGCACTCAATGCCTTGGTGCCAATTTTTTAAGTCATTGCAGTGTTTAGCTTCAAGAGTGGACTGCTGCTAGTGCGACACAAAGCAGCTACACAGATCATAGTGTAGATATAACGGGAAAACCTTAAGCATCAGAGTAAAATCAGCAAAGTGGAACTTGTTGGAATATATGTGCTAGTATTGTCGGTACGGCTAGAAAGGCTTCGGATACCAGCTCTCTTCAAGTGAAGGTGCGGTACTGTTAATATCAATGTAACTCTTAAAGGCGACACAGCTCCCCGCATTTCCTTGCTATTCTTATAGGATTCAAGTGGGCAGGCCACTACAAATCCTATTCCTATGTATACAAGATCCTACGAATCAAAGAGGCTCAAAGTGTCCATCACAACCGACCATATAGACCTCTACACTGCAAATGTCCCTGCTCATCTTCAGTACAAGGAACATACTGTACTACTATCATACTCCCTCCGTTCCAAAATATAAGTCTTGGTAGAGATTTCCACTATGGATCACATACGGATGTATCCAGGTACATTTTAGAGTGTAGATTCACTCATTTTGCTCCATATGTAGTCCATGGTGGGATCTATACAAAGACTTGTATTTAGGAATGGAGAGAGTACATATTAAAGAAGAACGGAAGAGGAACATGGTAAAGAAGAGCAAGCAGATTTTGGATAATAAAATATTGGTTGCGCAGTGCCCACACATGATGAACCAGAGCGCATTAAGAATGCAACTCCTAGCTGTTTCTCGACCATTTTAGGCAGTTGGATGAAGATCCTACGTCTCCTAACCCTTCTTCTTCCTCGTCTCTGATTCTTCCCATACGGAACACCGCACGAGCCGCCGGCCGGACCATCGGCCCCCACCGCATGTGTTCCTCCGCCACCCCCACCCCAACCCCCACCCGCGTCGAGTTTTCTTCATTCGGCGAGGCCCCACAACCACCCGAGCCCCTTCAATCGCACCGGCGAACTCCGGCAAGCTCTGAAAAATCGACTGACCCAATTTTGAAATTTAGTCTACTGTGATTTAACTAGTGTGGAATATAAAAGGGGAAAACCATAAGCATTGCGAGTATGGTGTTGAGCGTGCCATGGCGGATCTGAAGGTGCAAACCGGACAAAGGCAACTTCGCAACCAAGACAAGAAATCAGAGTAAAGCAGTGGCGATCTATTTTCTTGCTACGATAAATAAGTTGAGTAGATACGAAAGAGTACAGCCTCTGGTGCCGCACCGTGTAGGCATCTGCTGAGAATTTGACGGTGCTGCGGTAGCGATGGCTGTCGGCAGCGTGGAAGCAGATCTAGGAGGGTAGACGATGGCGGCGGGGCGCGGTGGACGAGACGGTCGTAGGAGCGGCGTCGGCAAGGTGGACAGCGACAGGATGAAGCGAGAGGACGGGATGCAAGGATCCCGGTCCAAAGCCGTGGATGAGAGAGGTCGATCTCTTGTAATGGACGGCGGCGTCGGGGTGTCAGCTCCGGCATGGTGGAGGAGGACGGCGGTGGATGGGGTGGCGGACGACGGCGGCCGGAGGAGGGTGGGGTGGAGAGGGTGTTTTGGCGCCCACGGAGTACGAATGGGGAAAAGGGAGGTAGAGAGGAAGGGGACCATGTATTCAGGGCATGCTTGTCTCAAATGCGAGGAAATTTACGAACTTAGCCCCCGTTTCAAATTTCTACTACATCACAGCAACACTAGTCGGTCGGGGATAGGACGGTAATCTCGCATGCACCGAATATTTGCCGACGAGAGTTTGTTTTTGGTGCCCACCGTGTATGAATATGAATCGGGGAGGGAGTCGATTTCGGCCGAGGACACATTGTGTTTTGGCGCCCACCGTGTATGAATCTGGTTGAGAGGCGGTTACGTCATGTTTGGGTGAAATTACAAACCTACCCCTATGAAACCTATAGAAATCCAGCATATAGGCTTTGCGTGGCAGGGATAGGCAGCAGTGATTTCCATCCCGCTTCGTTCAAATTTTGCAGAGTGCACGTTTACCGTGCCAACTCAATTCGAATCCCGTTTGTATTCTATTTTTTTCCGGGCGGGATCCATTTTCAATTGGAATTACATTCTATATACATCATTTTTTATATATATACTTTCAAAAGCACAACAAAGAATTCTGCTCCTTTATATGTATAATATGATCTACAAATACAACGATCTCGAAATCTTAAGGTTGAATTCGAAAAAATTTAACCAAATTATGTTCTACTAAAATGTATGGATCAGTAATATCTACATATTAAATAACATAGATGTGCGTGAATTCATATGAGTATGCATGTTTGATAGATCAATTTTGGTTCGAGTATGGATTACATGTATCATCATCTCGAATTCAAATATTTGAATCCCTTTTTTGTTCACTCCTTTCACGCCCATCTCTCTCGCATGCATGCTCCTTCATGTAGCTATCACTCTCTTTTCTCCAGCTCACCCGCACGCTCACTTCATGTTGCTCCTATCCTCGCAAACATGGTCTCTCGACGTCTCCCTTGAGAAGTGTCACACTCTCCCTATCATTATAAATTACACGGTTTTCATTATCTCTCACGTATCTACTGTTCTCTGGTATCACTCGGTACCTAAGCTTTCTTTTTCACCGCCAAACACACAGTCTCCACTCATCTTTCACTTTGTCTTTCTCTCTATGGGATTCTCTCACACACCCTATATGTCTCTACATATGACTCATACCACTAAAATTACTCTCTCTATCTCTCCTGTAGACACAACATTTGTTGCGGTCTCCTTTTCGTCTCCATCCCAGACTGACATTATTCATTTGTTTACCGATCAGACAACCCCGACTACTGTCTCCTCTCTCTCTCACAGACACACACGCACAACTCCTACCACTAAAATGTGAATGGAAAACGAGATTTTGTTATACCCAAACAAGAAAGGACTGGAGGGAGTGATTGCTCTGACACGGACGTGGCCTCTCATAGCGCAGGCATTGAACCGGCGCGCCGGCCAAGAGGGCCGCACTCGCTGCAGGCCCGGCTGAGCACGCCTCCTCGCCGCGTGCAACCAGCTTAAGACTGCCCCGCCTGCCTTCGTTGAATCAGCGCGTGTGCCGGCAACACGTCCTTCCGCGAGCCGACAGGCATTTTAGAACACAAAAAATGACTACAATATAATTAATTTACGCATGGTCTTGACTTGTTGTGCTCGCACTAGTAGCAGGAACTAGCAGAGGATTTTCTTTATTTATAACTCTCCTCACATTTTTTTTGGCTTTGAAGTGAATCATGGTTGTGGACATTATGTATGAATGTGCAGATATCTGTGAACATGAGTTTGATGTGGAAGTTGAACTTGGAATGTCGGGCTTGCGCGTGAACTATACCATGTCCAATGCTTCGTCTGTTATTGTTTGGAAAGTAATTGCTGTTATTACATGACCCGAAAAAAAACATTTTGTGCCACATCAGTAGATGCACGGACATCACAACAGGCATGCTGACTGGATAAACATTTGAACCTAGCTATTATGAAGGAAATTTTGTATTGACAACAGTTTTAGATAGCAGGAGACGCCTAGCCTGCTCTGCCTCTGCTAGCTTATTTCTGGCTTCTTCCATCTCTTCTTTGGCTTGGGTGAAGAGGGCATCTGATTGCTCTTTTCGCTTCTTCAGGAACTCAGCTACATTCTCAAGGGCTGCTGCATGCTTTTTTTCAGCCTTTACTAATGCCACGAGGACACGAACAACTGACGACTCCACCTGGCTTGTGTGTAATCCAGCATCATCTGGGAATTTGCACCTTGTGTCTAATCCAACATCATTAGGGAACTGGCACCTTGTGTGTAATCCAGCCTCATTTTGGAAACATGATCTCGAGGTTGACCATACTTCCCTCCTCGCAGGAACTGCATCTTGACATGAAGTTACTTCTTTTTTAGATCAATACTCAGAGCAACCTAGATCCATTTAGTAGAAGCCAGATAAACAGAACTCGAAGAAGTGAATTCAAAAGGAATAAATAAATAAAAACAGACTACAAGGTGAGAACACCCACTTCCTACATCAAGCTAAAAACGAGAGCATTAGGACGATTAAGACTCTTCTTATTACACATCGAAGAACACCATGCTTAAGAGAAACAGAAACTACAACATATACACATTGAAGAACACGAGGCTACACGGAAGTAATTGAAAGGGTGTTATTTACCAAAGCTCGTTTTACAGGTTCGGTGCAACTCCTCTTTAACTTGCCACGCTCCTTGACGATGTCCCGAATATCCCGTGTTTGATCTTCATTGCTCCTCTGCATGTTCGCACTCGTGGTTTTAAAATCTCAACATGGCAAGAAAAATATACTACTAGTAATACTCGCGCATCTTGTGGGCAACATTAAAGCACTCGTCTGCCATGTTAGAGCATCTCCAACAAGATAAACTACTCATACAAATGCATCTTGATGCGTGCAACGCATGGGCATTTTGCTAGTTCTAAAAACCTTTCCATCATTTGCCACACTACTGGTTGCAGATGAAAAACCTACCCAAGCACAGCGCGATACAGGAGCGACGCACAATTACAAGCTGATATTCTGTTGGACAATGGAGGCTATAACCAATTACTTTTACGGGAACAATAGCACCCAGGAAATTTGAAGGGTAGGTATGAACAAAATTGGAACTGCACATGTACTGCTAAGTGATTCAATACACACATTACCAATCGAGGAGGAGAACGATGGTCGCGGCGGCCTCTGTGAGTCATGGTTGGCAACGGGAGTCAGTTCATTGTCCACGACGGTGGTACTTCTGCGCTTGGCGTCGGCTTTCGGGAAGCAGATACGAGACCGTGGAAGACGATGCCGGGGAAGAGGCTCCGTGTACGACAACGACGGTGGACCCGCTCCAGTGTGGCGTACGAGGTCGTCGATTAGGCAGATGCGCTACGGTGGACGAGTGTGCCGATGTAAAGGGGAGGAGCACGAAGGCTGCGGTGCCGTGGAGATGTCTATTTTGCGGTGGGGATAGAAATTGGGGAGTATTCAGGTGTACTACTCTGGGTGCCGGGGTGGGGTTGGCTGGGTAGGGTGAACCTGAAGTTACGAAAACAGCCCCCTACCAAGCGTAATCAGTAGGCCTGTTCCGAAGGCTATGATGGTAACTTCCCACTGCTCGAATCAGGGTCACGGGAGATTTTCCCGCCGACCTCAAAATATTGTGACACTGGACTCCCCATGTGGCGTGTTTAGTGATTCGGCTAAGCAACTAGCGAGTAGTAGTAGTAAACTCTGCATATTAGGTTTGACCGAAGTCAAACTTCCTATAGTTTGACCAAGTTTATAGAAAAATATAAACATTTACCATAACAAATATGTATGATGTGAAAGTACATTCAATAATGAATCTAATGGTATTTATTTGTTATTGTATATGTTAATATTTTTGTTATAAGCTTTCTGAGAGTTTACAAAACTTGACTTTGACCAATGCTAATACGCGGACTTAAATAAAAACGGAGGCAGTACACATTTGTTTTCTTAGTTTGTAGTGAACTAATCATTTGTTGAAATTGTGAAATAAATATATTAGGCTATTGACTTCGAATGTAATGGTCTATACAATTCAATAGTTACAATCATTGTCGAATCCCAAGATGTATACAAGGTCTATAGTACTTCACAACATGCTCAAACTCACATAATACCAGTCAAATGAGAATCTAAATGCATTTCATAGTTATTACTTTGTAGGATGCAACAAGAACAACCATAACTCTACATCAGTCATTATAGAAGCAACATTTTGACATATCCCAATGTGTGAATGAAATGTGTAGAGAGAGCTTTCGAAGATGGAGCAGATAGGGAGGGAAAGATTGTATGTATGTGGACGAGAGAGTAGGAAACAAACCTAACGAGACAGAGAGAGAGATAGAGAGAGAAAGAGAGATGAAGAAGTTAGGTCTGTGAGAAAGATGCATACATGTAATATACATGAGATGCGTGTGCATCTGGATTCTGTATACGTGGAAGGAGAAGAGACAACATGTTTGATGAGAGAGCAGGAAAAACATGGACGAGAGGGGAAGGATCTCGTGGGTTGAGGGATTGACAATTTTGTGCGAGGGAGAGAGGGATTGGTAATTTTGTGCAAGAGAGAGAGGGGGGTGGGGGGAGGAGTCAGTCAGCCGTCGTCACATCACCCTGCTTCCAAATGACCCCGCATTCTCTAGCGCGGTGTGGTCACCGTCTTCGATCTGCTCGTTGCCCTCTTTGAAGATTGAGGTGTTGTGCATGTTGGGATGCAAAGAAGCACAAGCGAGAGTGGTCACCGTATAACCTTGGATGGGGATGAATTGTGTGCTCGGGGGAGTGTGTGTGTGTGTGTGTGTGTTGTGTTGCGTGTGTCTCTCTCTCTCTGTGCGTGCGTGCGTGTGTGTGTGTGTGCGGCCGCCGTTCACGCGCTTGCACAGGATTCCATATCGTGGCCGTGGTACTAAGGCTGGTCACAATGGGCAAGAACATAAGCTAGTAACTAATAAAAGCGCTGCCTAAGTCTAATCTTTACGTGTACTAGTACGGTTTTCTTTTAAGTTTGACCAACCTTATATATAAAACTAAAGTAAGCTCACACACGCGCACTCATCAATATGCCGCCACCGCTGTTGCGCATGCCGGCGCCCGCCTGCTCCGGCCAAAAATTTCTCGCCCATCTCCACCGTGTCGCCTCCATGCCTGTGCCATGAAGCCGAAGGCTCGCCCGCTCACGTCGTCTGCAGTCCCTCCTCACGATGCCGCCGCGCTGCCAAGCACGCGAGCAGCTGGTGGAGCCGCGTCTATGCACGCAGCGTACGAAGAGGAGGACGAGCGCGTGCTCCAGCACGCCGGCGAGGAGGAACTAGCGTGTCATTGTCGTCTCCGCCCGCGCGTAGGAGGCGCGCATGGTGGCTGTCATGGAGGAAGCCGGTCGCGCGCGCGTCGAGCCCGCAAACCGGGTGCGGACACGGAATCTACCTTCTAGACCTTGAATGCCACGTGGATCCTGCAATCTGAAGGAGCAATTTGGGTCAGTCGACTCATGTGAGCCGTTTGATGCAACATGGATGGCTAGAAGGGCTTCTTCCACCTCTTCTGCCGTCTTCTTCCTTCGCTCCATTGAACTTCTTTCACAAATCGACCGACCCAAATTATACTACTAGTACAAACGTATTAAGTACAGTAGGAACATGAAGATATGAGCAGTAGTACCAACTGCAAGAAGAACAGTAGTAAGACATATACTAAAGAGTTCAAATAACGAGAAAGAACATAAACATAGGGGTTGTTTGGTTCCTAGCCACACATTGCCACACTTTGCCACACCTAACCTTAGGCAAGTTTGACCAAGTTAGGTAGGTGTTTGGTTCCAGCCACACTTGAGACAAGGAATTTTTTATGAGCAGTGAACCCCACATGTCATAGACACAAAAAGTGTGGCAAGATTCCCTTAGGCAAGCCAAAGTATGGCTAACAATTTGAGCAACTCAAGTAAGGCAAGTGTGAAAAATGTGCAAAAATCGTGTGGCAACATATGGCAAAGATAGTCACAATCCAAACAGCCCCATAGTTCTGCTGGGGCCTCAGCACAACACACCCTTAAAAAAACTTATAAGCAACTAGTCTGCTTGACACTGCAGTAGAACCAGCATGAGCGACGGCACTGCCACCTACTTGGAGTCCGAGTCCACGTCCTCGACTTCGTCCTCGTCCCTCTTCCTCTTCGCCGATGCTTCTTTGCTTGAACCGGACACTGGGCTCTGCTTCTTCATCCAACCCTTGTAGATATTTAAACAAAGGTAGGCATCCATTGCTGCGTACATGATGTGATCTTCATCTAATGTCTTCGACTCCCATGCATGATGAAACTCGTGATGAGGTTTCTTCAGTTTAGCGTACGAAGGATCAATCATGGCTGCTGCCAGGGTCAGCATTGAAGGTTGAGAGGAGGACACTAGGCTTGCCTTCTGGAGATCGAAGGGCTGGCCTACAACGAGACCTATCCGGCGCAGGACGTCACTATCGTTCTTAAAGCCTACAATAATGAATTTCACTCTTTTGTCCTTGAGGAAGTTCTTAAAATCCTGGCACTCAACATCGGCATGGCATATGTGGTATACCAAGCAAACGTTATGTACGCAAACCTGGATCATGGCGGGCTTCTTCCTCTCTTCGTCCTTTAGATCCTTCTCTCGTCCCAGGACTGTGGTGTACTCAACATCTAGCCCAGTGACCCACTCATCCGTTGAACTGTTGAACATGCATAGGAAGCGAGCAAGCCATGCTTTCACCATCTCGGATCCACGTGTGTAGATGACGATGAACTGATCGCTGGTGATGGATCTAACCTGGTACTCAGCGGCGACCATGGAGATTTGGAAGGCCATGGATTTTGGAGGAGGGTTAGGAGAAGTTGAACTGTTGTACCCCGCAAAAAAAACTGGGAGCGAACTAATGTGAAAGGACAGGACGACTGGAAGCGAACTGTTGTAAGGTAGAATACGGGGACGAGTAGGGCGTGCGAACGGCGTGGGGTTGCTGGCTTGCCCGGTGGATAAACGGCTGCAAGCCCCCAAAGAGTTCTCGAGAACTATGCGGGACCCACTAGATGTCATGTCTACTAGACCCATATCATAGGCCTGACGGTATAGCTTCTGCCTGTTCGCATGCCATGCCGGCGCATGGATGTGACTTCACTTAATTCCGTCAAACGTCACGCCTCCCACGAGCTTCGCCTCCCTCGCGCCTTTTGAGACTTCGACTGGCTATAAATGAGCAATTTTTTTGCCTTTTTTAGACAAGCAATTTTTTTTGCCTACTCCGCATGCATGATACTCCCTTTGTGTCCTTTTTACTCCCGTCAACCATTTGCAAAGTGTTTGACCAAATTTATACTTTTTTTTGAACACCGCCTTATATCAATTAACTAGCCACACCAGTACACTCATTCGATACAATATTCACCACACAGGGCGGTACGTTATTTACAAGAATACCATATAATCTATTGTCAAAGCTATACTTAGCGATTAAGTGTGCCACCTTATTGGCCGAACGGCTAATCTTTGACAATTGAACATTGTTGATCAACTTCGAGATGCTCAATGCTTTCATCTTCAGGTCATGCATAGCATACCTGTCAACGCTTTGACAGGCATCAATGAAATCCCACGACCAAATTTATACTAAAAATATCAATATCTACAATACTCCCAAAACACTTAGACTAGCCACAGTGGGAGTAACTTCAGCGGTAACATCGAGTCCAACTCAGCAGATTTGCTTATGTGGCAATGAGTTAATGAAGAGAGAGGTAATTGTAGTAACTTAGCTAGTTACTGTAACATCACATGTCCCAATGCAATATGAGTCTATAACCTAATAAATGAATCTTTGCATGTTACCACACTTAAGTTACTACCCACTATGAAGGTAGTAACATAGTCTAGGGATATGTGTATGTTACTATCCATTGTGGCTAGTCTTAGGCGCGGTGCATTAACTTCTACCTCATTTCTTGTTTCTTGACATATCAACCAATAGGAGATGTGTTTCCCGCAAAAAAAACAATAGGAGATGTGGGTGTGCATGCTTTTAATGACTTGAGACTACCAAACACGACATGCAGTGGTTAGTTCATTGCATGCAATGCTATTAATTAGCAAATAAACATTAAGATCTCTCGTTTTCCCCTCCTCCTTGGCCACAGTGCACAATCTAAGATGACTTGCTCACCTAGACGGAGGGAGTACTGATTATAAACATTAAGATCTCTCGTTTCCCCTCCTCCTTGGTCACAGTGCACAATCTAAGATGACTTGCTCACCTAGACGGAGGGAGTACTGATTATAATGAGTACTCAAGTAGTACTAGTATAAGAACTACATTTTATAATGAGTGTAAAAATATTGATTTGACATTGTGAATGTTGACACATTGTGGAATAGTTTTTGAAGTCTGCAAAAGTACTCAACTAGTGCTGTCGTTCTCCACAAAAAAAATGTGTTTACCAATGCATGCATGAACTCTAGTTACTCTA
Source organism: Triticum urartu (assembly GCF_003073215.2). Lineage (NCBI taxonomy): Eukaryota > Viridiplantae > Streptophyta > Magnoliopsida > Poales > Poaceae > Triticum > Triticum urartu. The sequence goes on along the minus strand of NC_053026.1, from coordinate 412,045,644 downwards.
ACCCCCCTCTCTTCTTTAATTCTTTGCCACATCAACATGTTTGCTATTCCCGTGTGCATGATACCAGCTAAGATACCACCATTATGGCCAGCCTTAATCATCGCATGCAATAATTTAGTGCACCTTGAAATATGAACATGTGTGGGGCGTGTTTGTTTTTAATGACTTGAGACTATACCTAGCCCGGCATGCAAGATGACTTATTATGCACCGTTCCCCATACTTGCAGGAAACCCATTCGTCTCCAAAATTTTTCCTCTCCATGTGTGAAACAATATGCCTGCCAAACTCTCCTCCCTTCGGCGGTCCCACCACTCCACCCAGTGTGAAAAAATCTGCATGCATGACTCTCCTCCCCCCACGCTCGTCCAATCCGTTGTGACCAGCAATATTTCCACCCCTTCGCTCCCCCATAATTTACTCCAACAAATATGCCCACGTAGCTGTTACTTAACTGCAGGTGCATTCGGTCACTAACATATGGGCCCAACAGGGGTCTGGCCCACATGTCAGTGACGCAACTGGACCGGTAGTTAAGTCAGTGCAGCTCAGTCCATATCATACGTAGGTGTGCCATTGCTCGCTATAAATACTGCGCCTCCCACGACATCGCTATCTCCTCCCCCTCACGTTCACGTTCATCGCTATCTCCTCCCCCTCCCTCTCACGTCGACCACCATGGCATCGCCCCTCCCAAGCCCTAGGAGCCCCTCGCTGCACCGCGCGGACGGTCACGCGTCGCCGTTCCATTCCTCGCCGCCACTAGTCGAGGAGGACGCGTCGGTGTTCCGCTCCTCGCCGCTACATGACACGTCGTCATTCCGTTCCTCGCCGCCACTAGTCGAGGATGACGCGTCGGCGTTCCGCTCCTCGCCGCGACGCGTCGAGGTGGACGCGTCGGCGTTCCCAATCTCGCCAGCACGCGCGCCGGAGGACGCGTCGGCTCCCCGCTATGAGGAGAACGCCGCACCGCCCGCCGAGCCCCCCCAGCCTTGAGGAGCTTTGGAAAGAAATGGATGTCGCCTTGTGGGAGGCTTTGCCTCCAGCAGAGCGCGCCATAATAGAGGCGGAGAACAAGGCCGAGGAAGAGAAGCGCACCGCGGAACAAGCTGCCTGGGAGGCCTATGTCGCGTCCGAGAGAGTCAGGCAATTGGATCTTTGGCAGAAGGCTCGTGCGAGGGCCGTGAGGGTGGCGGAGGACCGGGTGCACGCTTCCAGCGAGGAGGAGTACCTGTTGGCGCCGGATCACCACACCGGTGAGATCGCGCTCGCCCGCCGGCAAGCTGCCAATCAGCACCTCGTGAGTTGCGAGGCTGAGGAAGAGGCGTTGTGTCGGCGCGCTGGGAAACGACCGCGCACCAGGGCACTCCTGGCATGCCGCAAGCGCTCCTGCGAGTGTCGTGGCTTTTAGGAGGAGTATGATTTTTGTTTCGTAAGGCGATCTCATTAGTTTTGGGACGCAAATGATAAATCCTGAATGTTCTAGAATTTTTAGCGTCCTTAATTAAGTATGTAAAAGGGAAAGTGTGGAAACCTTGTGTATTCGTACACATTTTGCAAGTATGTGCATATAGCACAAACTTTACTATATACTATCGCAGGAAAAGAATTATATGAGACCAGGTCTCATGCGAGACCCATCCTGATGGATGACACGTGGCATTCAAAAATCACAAAGCATCCCCCACCCCCCACTTAAAAGCCACGTGTCATCCATCAGGACGGGTCGCACCTGCTAACCGTGAGATCTGGTCTCATATACGAGTAATTTTTTTCCACTATCGCACTACACATCTCTCTCGATATATGCTTGCAGACTGTGCTACTCCCTCCGTCCAGGTCAATAAGTCATCTTCGGTTGTGCACCGTGACCAAGAAGGAGGGAAGACTTATACACCTAGACGGATGGAGTACTACTATTACTTATGTACGTGCAAATGCATGTTTTAACATTACGATGCAGTTTTTGTAAAAGTAGAAAAACATCACTAGTCAAGATTGTGAAATGATTCAATGCAAAACAAAAGCAAAAATGCTCGTTTGATTGTTTACTTTTAGCTTCCTTCTCTGTGGTTATTTCTTTGTCGTACTTTGTACGGAGTATCTCACTGGTTGGAAAGGCATGCAGATTCCCAAACCGCTTCCTACACCCTGTATGTCACTGGTTGCCGGCATTGACGTTGTCACCCATGTCATCGAGGATGAGGTTGCCAAGGTCGGGGAAGAAGTTGTTGTTCGCAACTAATCATGTGGACTAGCATAGTAGTAGGATACAGAGTAGAAACATGAATTTTACCATGATTTCGAACAGGAAGGACAGAAACACATACGGTGCAGCAGGAGCTGCACCGTTGGCGTTGAGGTTGTCGCCCATGTCCAAACACCACGTAGACACGGTCTTTGAGCACGGTTCGTAGTCGTTCCACGCTCGGGCATTGAAGTTTGTAACTATTTTAGATTAGAATATACTACTCCTCCGGTGCTAGTAGTAGAGCAGAGTCCTACTCTACTACTCTACTCAAGCAAGTTAGGGCATAACATTGTAGGGAGTACCAATACTGTGATCACTCAAGCAAGTTGTCTGGCATCGACATGACCCTACGCTGCTGGTATGTGTCTCATAAGTCAAGCGGCATGCTGTAGTCATCATCACCTGTCCACTTCCCGCAGCACATATTCGCTTCTCCATCTTTGTCCGCACATAATCTCGTCCAATCTTCCATCCCCGCTAAGGCGCCTCCCCCCTCGTCCGAAACCCAAGCACTAACAATGGCAGAACCGAGCAGCGTCCGCCGAAAGAGTGGATGGAATTCGCTCCCCACAGAGGTAATCAAGCTCATTGTTTCGCGTGTGGACAATCTGAGTACCATGCCGCTCGCCGCGTGCTCGTCGGGGTTGTACCGTTTACTCAAAGCCCCCAGGCCGGAGCTTTTTAAGCCAGCTCCTTGCTTGCTGATGCCGCCTGATCTTCAGAAACAGCGTGTCACGCAGCATAATGATCGTAGGGTGGCGAGCATCAACCCCCTTGACCGCGATCCGATCCCCGTCAGCCTCAACTACATTAATGGTATGTACTGGGTCGGCATGAACACGTCTTGGATGGTGCTCATCGACGGTCGCGGCAGCTGGATGCTCGTGGAGGTCTACACCTGGCGATTGATCCCCCTTCCTTCGATTAACACTGCACTGCTTTGGCACCGCGGCCCAGAATACTCAAAATCTTACAGTAGCCAACATGATACCAAGTTTGATTTGCTCAAGGTTGTAATCTGCCAAGTGCCCACAAGATCTGTGAATTATAAAGACTTCAGACTAATTGCGTTCTTTAACCGCGGTCTCGCCTATCTGACAGGTCACTGCAGTAAGTGGATAAATCTGCACGTCCATCGCAGGATCATACATCCTCCATGGTTCTCTGATGCCATTGAACACAAGGGCTTCATTTACGCTGTCGACTCCTTCTATGGCTGGACGTATTGCTGGCCTACTCCAGTCATCGCTACAAACGGCTGTTACAGCAGTATGTTACTTTCCTATGATATCATGATGGCTTGCTTATATTACTGTCAACATTTGCTGAAAAAATATTCATGCTCATAACATGCTATTCTTAAGATTGACTAAACCAAGAGCCCTTTTTTATTTGACTCCAACTTGATATGATGTTGTAGGCCGCCTGGTGTCCCTACCCTTCCTAATCCCAGAACCTTTCAAAGAAAAGCGGCATGGCAGTTGCAGGTGGTTCCTGGCTCAATCAGATGACGGTGAAAGATCGATGATCGTTCGCACGTACCGGACGTGTTGTTTCGCGGAATACAATCACAGTCACTGCAAGGTCTTTGAGCAGGATCCCAGCTTCTCTGGGCCTTCAGGAATTTCTGACTGGAGGCTGGTAAGTAGCCTTGGAACACGCTCTCTATTTGTCGAACTGAATTATCCGATTAACCAGGAGATAACCGACGGCAAGGATCATGATGGCAGCGCGGTTTCGTTCATCAGGCAAAACTGTGTGTACACAGCGTACCATGCATCTCTGCATGCACCATACCCTGATATGTGTCACCACGCTCTACAGCCCAAAGTAGGAGAGAGGGTCGCTGTAACGCCCCGGACACACCCGCCGGTGGTCGTTACTCCTGGCGGGATCTAGACTGGCCCCACAGATCAATACTAGTCTTTTCTGCGCACTTTGTCCTCACTCGTACACACCCGGGAGCAACTTCCCGACCGGTCACCCATCCTGACACTACTCCAAGTTGAGCACGCTTAACTTTGGAGTTCTGTCCGAATGGGCTCCCGGAAAAGAAGGAATTCCTAATTGATATGAGTAGTCTATCATCCCTAATAAGCCAGGCCATCACATACACCCCCACTCAGAGGAACCGACGTCCTTGTCGGGTCACAGGAATGTTCCCTCTTGGCACATACGTCTGTGCATCCAGTCCGGTACAAGTGCCATGCCGGGTGCCACGACGGGTCACAAACGTCATGAACAACATGACCGCGCACCTGTCTGCAAATATCCGTGTAACCGCGAGGGTCGGCTCTGATACCAACTTGTAACGCCCCGGACACACCCGCCGGTGGTCGTTACTCCTGGCGGGATCTAGACTGGCCCCACAGATCAATACTAGTCTTTTCTGCGCACTTTGTCCTCACTCGTACACACCCGGGAGCAACTTCCCGGTCGGTCACCCATCCTGACACTACTCCAAGCTGAGCACGCTTAACTTTGGAGTTCTGTCCGAATGGGCTCCCGGAAAAGAAGGAATTCCTAATTGATATGAGTAGTCTATCATCCCTAATAAGCCAGGCCATCACAGTCGCAAGTATCAGACTTCGGCCTGCTGGCTGGAGTTTCCCCCGTCAGGCACCCATCTGGTTCAAGCCGTCAGCCAATCTCCACAGCTTAATGAATAGTAACGTCTAACTGAGCCAGTTAGTTAGATGCGTACACTTGGTGTAGTAGGATCTTTATTTAGTTTGATGCATACACTTGTTCTTTTTTGGTAGCCCTTTTGTAATGATGGCTGATGTTTGGTTTGGAAGAGAGAGTTGTGTCTTCACTCTTCTGGCCTGCTTACTGCTTCTGTTGCACCCCCAGCCCTGGTTGATGTTGCTGCTGTTTTCAATGTACAATCAGTAGTATATTTCGTCTGTTGGTTGAATAAATGTGTTGTTAGAACGACAAACACAATGTTTTGGAAGTCGTAGCATGGTTCGATCCTTTAGTGCCCTGTACCGTACGTAGCGCATACTATTTATCGTACCGAACAAATTTTTTTGAAACTCGGAACACATTTTCCACTTGTTGATAACATGCAACCCACTGATGAAGGCCCAATAGAGAAGCCCATAATTAACTGGAAGGGAGGCTCTCACATGAATCCGGCCCAGGTACATGCTCATGGTCCCCTAAACATAAATAAGTAAATAAATAAATAAATAAATAAAGCTAAATGCTCATGCACCAGTTCTTTGGGAAAATAGGTAGCCCAGTATTTCTTTTTGAAGAATACCCAAACTAGGCCTATTTGTTTTCTCCAAATTACTGGGCTGCAAATCTTTCAAGACGAGGAGGGATGCATTCCGGCCTAGCTGAAGAGTATGGTCAATGTCTATTAAAAGTAAAATCAAAAGGGGTTGAAAATTCCGAAAAATTTATAGCAAATGGGATATAAGTTTCTTTTTTTGTTTTTGTTCTTCACTGATATCTTATACGTATTTCATTGGATTTAACATGACATAGTACTAATTTATTTTAGTATGGCTAATAATTTTTGGATTAAGAATATTTCGTTCCCCAGCAAAAATTTGCGAATTTTCAAAATTTCCCACATATTTAGTTAATTTTTTAACCTTGGTACTGACCAGAAAATGGCCAGCAATTCTAAAAATGGAAAATGGGCTGCAATAAATTCCATATGAATTATAAAATGAGTAAAAATTATAAAAATAATAGCAAATGGGCTGTACACGCCATAGATTTCGAGGCTGACTTATTTACACAAGGCTTTGTCAGTGAACACAAGATTCTAGCAGCAGTTAGTTTTGGATGTCCATCCAACGGCCGACGTGCTTCTTCAATCTCTGATCTTCCTGCTCCAGCCGCCTAAACTAGCGCCGGCGGGACTGCCTGCTCCCTCCTCTTGTGGCCCGCTGTGATGCCGCGCAGGCTTCCCCGGCCCACCCTACTCCCTCCGCTGGCCTGGCCGCACACAATCAACTGCCTCCTTATTATGCGAAAAAAATGATTCCTCCCACTGACATCTGGGGTGCACCGGTTGGGAGGCTGACCTGTGGGCCTACTAAGTTGACGCGTACGCAGGGCTTGTCAACTTAGTCAACAAACGATTCTAGCAGCAGTAACTATTGGATTTGAATCGAACGGTCCTGCTGCTTCTTCAATCGCTGCTCTTCTTGCACCAGCCGCCCAAACCAGCGCCAGGGAGACCGCCTGCTCCTGCCTCCAGTGGCCGGCTGTGCTGCCGATGAGGCCTCATCACCCCCTACTACTCCCACCGCTAGCCAGGCCCTGCGGCGACGGCAGCCTCACACCGCAGCCGAACCGGTGAACCCTCGTACTCCTCTCCGCATGGGCATCCACTGCCGCGTCTTCCCCGGCTCCGCGTCGTCCCCTTCCTAGGCCTCGTCGCCGTCCACCGCCTTGGTGCTCTCGGCGCGGCGTGGTCAACGTGGTCAACGACATTCCATCAGAATAGTACTGTACGTGGAGAGGCTGACAGCTGGGTCCACGGCCACAGCCCAGTTTTTTTGTGATTTGCCAAGTAAGTCGCTTTGTCAGGCCTGTTGGGCTGCAAATCTTTCAAGACGAGGAGAGCTTTCATTCGGCTGGCCGAGAAAATGGCCCATCAGTAATGAGAAATGGGTTGTACATTTTTGAAACACATCAAACCGGCAATTAGTTTCAAATATCTTTTCTTCATTTCGAGATTTGAAATTACATTAATTTTTATGCGTGGATAATTTGTTGGATTTTATATTGATATACCTTTATTTTTTAAATCAGTTTGAATGTGAGTCGAAATTTTGGGATTAAAAACAGTTCGGACCGCACCGAAATATGAAAAAATTTGTATAATTTTTTAACCGTGGCCACAATATGGGCTGTAATGCTAACAAAAAGAATATGGGCTCCAAAAAACATTAATAATTGGCAAATGGGTTGTAAATTATTAGAAATAATGGCAGATGGGCTGTATGCTATTTTCCACAGATTTGAGGCTTTCCTAAAAAAAAGGTTGACGCACAAGCAGTTACTGTTGGATGGCCATCCAACGGACGTCGCGCTTCTTCAATCTCTGCTCTTCCTGCTCCAGCCGCTCAAACAGGCGCCGACGGGACTGCCTGCTCCCTCCTCCCCGCGGCCGGCTCTGCTGCCGTGCAGGCCTCACCGCCCCACCATACTCCCATCGCTGGCCTAGCCATCCCTCTACTCACCCACACCTGATGTTATTTTCCGGCGACGGCAGACGAACCAGTATACCCTCGTACAGTCGTACTCCCCTCCGCGTGGGAAACAACTGCCGAGTCTTCCCTGCCTTCGTGTCGTTCCCTTCCTATGCCTCGCCGTCGTCCATCGCCCTGGTGCTCTCGGCACGGCCTGGTCAACGTGGTCAACGACCGACATGCATCTGAAGTGGACTTTACGTGGAGAGGCCGACAGCTGGGTCCACGGCCGCACGCAAGGAAATGCCTCCTTATTACACGCAAAATAATGATTCCTCCACCTGACATCAGGGACCCACCGAAAGGGCCTCTGTATTTCACGAAAAAACGTTACCGCCGCTGACAGCTCGGACCCACCAGCTATATCTTCGCATGCAAGGAAGTGCCTCCTTATTATGCACAAAAAAATGAATACTCCCCCTGTTAGCTGGGACCCAGTATAGTGGCAGGCTGACTTGTGGGCCTACGAAGTTGACGGGGACAGAGGGCTTTGTCAACTTAGTCAATATGCACGATTCTAGCTCCAGTGACCGTACGATGTCCATCCAACGGCCTAGTGCTTCTTCAACCTCTGGTCTTCTTGCTCCAGCCGCCCAAACCAGCGCCGGTCGTGCCTCATGCTCCTGCCTCCCGTGGCCGGCTGTGATGCGGCGGAGGCCTCATCGCCCCCTACTACTCCCACCGTTGGCCAGACCATCCCTCTACTCACCCACACCTCCTATTATTCTGTGGCGACGGCAGCCTCACACCGCAGGGAACCAGTGAACCCTCGTACTCCTCTACGTGTGGGCATCCACTGTCGTGTCTTCCCCGGCTCCGCGTCGTCCCCTTCCTAGGCCTCGCCGTCGTCCACCGCCCTGGTGCTCTCGGCGCGGCATGGTCAACATGGTCAAGGAACAGCTTCCATCGGACGTGGACTGTACGTGGAGAGGCTGACAGCTGGGTCCACGGCCATAGCAAGGAAGTGCCTCCTTATTACGTGCAAAATAATTATTCCTCCACCTGACAGTGGGACCCACCGGACGGGCCACCGTATTTCGCGAAAAAAACGTTTCCCCCTGACTGCTGGGACCCACCAGCTACATCTTCGCACGCAAGGAAGTGCGTCCGGGCAAAAAAAAAACAATTCGCCCCCTGACTGCTGGGACCCACCAGCTACATCTTCGCAGGCAAGGAAGTGCCTGACAGTCGGGACCCAGCTGGTCGAAGCGTACGTAGCGTTGTCATTCTGGTCGCGAACGTGTATGTACATACTGGTCGATGTAGAGGCACGCACGTGTCGTAGTAGAGGCGCGCACTTGTCGTAGTAGAGGCGCGCACATAGCATTTACACGTACGTACAGCGGCCAGGGTGCAAGAAAGAAAATACGGCCACATATGTGTACATACGGGCGGGGTCTAGAACGCCTACTCGCGCATACGTACGGCCAGGGCTCGTGTACATGGCTGGGTCGGAACGGAGAAACAACGTCGTCATCGTGTTCATGGGTAGGCAACGGAATGCGTCGTGTTCATGGGGAGGCAATGGAATGCGTCGTGTTCATCGGGAGGGCTTGGACGGAATAGGCAATGGAAATGAGTCCTGGCGTACCGCAGAACGGAGGAAACGGCCTTGTGTTCGACCGGCCACGTTTGAAACGGGATCCTGTTCATCGGGAGGGGTCTAGCGTACCGCAAAACGGAGGAAACGGACCTCCTACGGTCGAAACGGGGCTCCTATTGATCGGGAGGGGTGTGGCGTACCGCAAAACGGATGAAACGGACTTGTGTTGGAGCGCTACGGTCGAAACGGGGGTCCTGTTCATCGGGAGGGGTGTGGCGTACCACAAAACGGGACTCCACGGGATACTGTTCATCTCCACCGTCGACCCCCTCCAGCCTCCACGAGCTACTGTTCATCCACCGTCGACCTCCTCCAGCCTCCACCTGCGACTGTTCATCCACGGGCTCCTGTTCATCCAGCCTCCACCGCGCGCTACTCCACCGGCTACTGTTGAACCACCCCTCCACCGTCTACTGTTCATCCAGCCCTCCACACCACGGGGTCCTGTTCAACCACCCCTCCACGGGCACCCCTCCACCGTCTACTGTTCATCCAGCCCTCCACACCACGGGGTCCTGTTCAACCACCCATCCACTGTCTACTGTTCATCCAGCCCTCCACACAACGGGGTCCTGTTCAACCACCCATCCACTGTCTACTGTTCATCCAGCCCTCCACACCACGGGGGCCTGTTCATCCAGAGGCAACGCCACCGCTCACTGTTCATCCAAACCCCTCCGCAACACTCACTATTCATCCCATCGATCGACTTCAGTTAGCAGCAGTAGCGAAGGAATCACTCGATCGGGTTCAGTTAACAGCCATCGATCGATCGCTCGGGTTCAGTAACGCGTAGCCTGCAATGCAATCGCTCGGGTTCAGTTAGAGCCCAACGCCTCGCTCGGGTTTAGTTAGAGCCAACGCCTCGCACCCACGCGCGTACGTGTACGAGAGAAATGCGCATCGCTCGGCCCCCGACCTCCCACCGTAATCGGGAACTCCCCGAAATTTTCCTCTCCCTCGCTTCTACCACGGTTTTTTCCGTCATGGACGGCCCAAAGAATGTCATGCAGCTGCGTCTCCGGCCCGCCCAGGACGAAAAGCCAATTTTCTATCATGATTTTTTGTCATAGAAGTAGGAGCCCACCACATCTATGATGATACCGGGTTTTGTCACAATTATCGTCATAGAAGTGTCATATGTATGACAAAAAAATTTCATTCGGCCCAAAATGTCACGGATGTGTCTTTTTTTGTAGTGTACACAACCTTCTTCTTATAGACGTGGTTGGGCCTCCAAGTGCAGAGGTTTGTAGGACAGTAGCAAATTTCCCTCAAGTGGATGACCTAAGGTTTATCAATCCGTAGGAGGCGTAGGATGAAGATGGTCTCTCTCAAGCAACCCTGCAACCAAATAACAAAGGGTCTCTTGTGTCCCCAACACACCCAATACAATGGTAAATTGTATAGGTGCACTAGTTCGGCGAAGAGATGGTGATACAAGTGGTATATGGATGGTAGATAAAGGTTTTTGTAATCTGAAAATATAAAAACAGCAAGGTAACTAATGATAAAAGTGAGCACAAACGGTATTGCAATGCGGTGAAACAAGGCCTAGGGTTCATACTTTCACTAGTGCAAGTTCCCTCAACAATAATAACATAATTTGATCACATAACTATCCCTCAACATGCAACAAAGAGTCAGTCCAAAGTCACTAATAGCAGAGAACAAACGAAGAGATTATGGTAGGGTGCGAAACCACCTCAAAGTTATTCTTTCCAATCAATCCGTTGGGCTATTCCTATAAGTGTCACAAACAGCCCTAGAGTTCTTACTAGAATAATGCCTTAAGACACAAATCAACCAAAACCCTAATGTCACCTAGATACTCCAATTTCACCTCAAGTATCCGTGGGTATGATTATACGATATGCATCACACAATCTCATATTCATCTATTCAACCAACACATAGAACCTCAAAGAGTGCCCCAAAGTTCCTACCGGAGAATCACGACGAAAACGTGTGCCAACCCCTATGCATAGGTTCATGGGCGGAACCCGCAAGTTGATCACCAAAGCATACATCAAGTGAATCACATGATATCCCATTGTCACCACAGATACGCACGGCAAGACATACATCAAGTGTTCTCAAATATTTAAAGACTCAATGCGATAAGATAACCTCAAAGGGAAAACTCAATCCATTGCAAGAGAGTGGAGGGGGGAGAAAACATCATAAGATCCAACTATAATAGCAAAGCTCGCGATACATCAAGATCGTACCACCTCAAGAACAAGAGAGAGAGAGAGAGAGAGAGATCAAACACATAGCTACTGGTACATACCCTCAGCCCCGAGGGAGAACTACTCCATCCTCGTCATGGAGAGCACCGGGATGATGAAGATCGCCACCGGAGAGGGATTGCCCCCTCCGGCAGGGTGTCGGAATGGGTCTAGATTGGCTTTCGGTGGCTACGGAGGCTTCTGCCGACGGAACTCCCGATCTATTATGCTCCCGGTCGTTTTAGGGTATATGGATATATATATATATATATATATATATATATCGATTGACCTCACTTTCTCACGCCGTATCTTCCACACATTGAAGCTACCTCTCCATCCCTCGCAAAGCCGGAGCTATTTACATTGTGAGGGGCACTCCAACCTTGGATTAATTTGTGTAGGCATTTATTACGGTCGGTTTAGATTATATTTTTGTAGCATTCGGCCCACAACTACTCGAAACACTGTTGCAACCCCCGCAACTCCCCTAGTTGATTTCCCTCTGGCTCGGTCATCGCTCTCTCGCACGTCCTTTCTTGCCTTCAACGTAGCACCATGGTATTATTGCAAAAAACTCTATTGTTCTCTTTAATTATTATAAATAAGCTACAAAACTACACACCGATAGTCCACTTGGAATGGAACAAATTTCAACCCACAAATTAAAGTGCTACAAACTACACACCGAGGGGCCCACATGTCATGAAACAAATTTGGACCCATATACAAATTAAAAAATAAAGGACGAGGATCGAACATGCGACCAGGGCCTTCAAGACGCACGTCAATAGGCAACATACGTAGAACAACAATGTTTGTTGTACCTCCCTTTGTTCACATAATGTTTTTATATTACCACAGCATATTTAATTGATAACATGTAATATTATTTTTAATACTATTCGCCTTCACTTACTGGTGGGTTCCATGTGTGCTCTCTGTCTCCTCCCCTTCTGCGTTTAGACGCACGGGCAAAAACGAAGAACTCGCGGGCGATGTTGCCGGTGACCATATCTGGACGCGTTCACAAGTTACGGCACCAGTTTCACGTGTTAGCAGCACTAGCCAGTGTGTATGTGCAATGCACATTAATTTGGAAGTATATTAAGTGCATGCGAATATTAAGTAGGATATTATTTGTGTTATTATGTGGTTAGCACTATTTTTGGCACGAAATTAACTGCACGCTAAACGTGTTGAGCGCTCGACATTGAAGTATTCTAGGTCGTTGGATGACAAGGAATACATGTGGCTTGATGATGTTTTATATTTAATTTGATACAGCTCTAGCAGAACATTCAATCGATCAAACCATAGATTTCGTTCAGTCTGACTCCGACTTTAAATTATACGACGATTGATCTAAAATAAACAGAAATGATAAACGTTCGGATTTTAAGCATGGCAATCCAAACGTTTTTCATGGCAAATTTAGATTACGCGGCGGCGGCGGGGGCGTCTTGCGGTGGGAAGCGGCTCCTCTACCGTGCTCTGTGTGTCGTCGGGCCACTGACCGACGGCGACGGCGGCGCCTTGCGCCGTTGTTGGCGTACTCCTGGATGTTGGCCTAGCTTCAAGGAAGGCCAAAATGTTTTGGACTTCGGAGCGAGTCAACTGGCGGGAGGAGGCGACTAGCGTTGGTGCAAGGAAGCGGTCGACGGCGGCCATCCATGACGCTGAGGGGGGCATTGGCACCCGCACGGGGACATGTGCTATCAACGGCGCGGTGGAGACATTCGTGTGCATGGGCACCAGCACGGGCGCACACGTCAGTGCACGCGCAGGCGCATGCGCTAGCAGGTGCACGGGTACCAGCACGGGCGTGCACGCCAGTGCATGCGCAGGCGCATGTGCTGGCAGGTGCACGGGCGCATGAAAGTCAGCGGGGACCTCATGGAACCCCGTGGCATCAATCGGCGACAATGTGTAGCTCCCAGCCCATCAATGCCACGGGGATGGGCGCTGGCGCAGTCGGGGCGATGGGAGCCGGAACGGGAGCGGGGACAGGCGCGACGTCTTCCCGCAAGGCCAGTTCAAGATCGTCCCAAAGCGCCTTATGTTCTTGAGACTCCGGCTGGGTGTCTTCCTCAGGAAACTGGAAGACTAAGGGTAGACCATCATGATGCGGCATGGCGTACGTTTAGGTCAGGCTGGTTGGAGGTAGACGACAGGAGAATCGGAGAGAAAGAGAGAAGATTGTAGCCATACCGGGTAGTGCGGGGTTGATTTTAAACTGCGGCGCCGGCGTCATTAAAAGTGGGAGCAGTTGGGACGAAAGTGGGTGGCGGAGCGTGGTGAAAGGGCTCGCCTCCCGGTGAGCCTGCACAGCGGTCTGCTCGCACGCCTCCCTGTCAACCGGCGCAGCGGTCTGCTCGCACGCCTCCCGTCGACTCACATGCTTGCTCGGACGGCACCTCCCGATGAGAAGCAGGACTCGTGGCGGCACGTAAACGCCCATGGTTTCAATAGTGAAAGCGTTCGCCTTAACGTGACAGGTCTTTGTTCCAAAATACCTTGGCTCTTCATTTGCGCAACTTATCATAAGCAGCTTGTTTCAAATTGAAGAAAAAAATTACGAAGTAATATTTGTGCCATATCACGTGACCATGTTCAGTTTCAAGAATTTATGGCCACTTTTGGATTTTCTTAAATTTAATATCCAGGATTCGAAACAATATCATAACCTGCATCATGCAATAAAATTTCAAGCCATACATCTGTCCTGTTGTATTTCTTAAGAAAGGATTTGGTCAAACATTTTGCTTAGTTAGACTTCAAACAAGTTATATATGCAGAGCAAAAGGATAATCCCTCCGTACCAGTGCATTGCCTGATATATTAACTCAAGTACTAGGCATGAACAAACGGGCTCAATTCTGTGCTCATCCTGGTGTAGTAGTAGTAGTACTAGGCAATGCAGTTGACGGGTGACCTTGGCAAGCGGCGACCGAGGGAATTGAACCGTGCTCGGCACGGTAGGTAAAGTTGTCTAGTTACTAAAGCATCCCTCCGTTGTTCATCGGTAGTCATTATGGACCGGGGACATGAGGGGAATTTCCTAGGGCTGGAATTCTGGCCGCCAGATATTTCGACTCGAAACGCGGAGGCTCGACTGGTTGGGGTTGCCTAATGTGCGTACCACGCACGCCACCAGAAGGACATGAGCCCGGATTTTTTTAGGTTCAACACGAGCCAAGGTCTGGCTGGTACGCCGTTGGGTCCTACCATTCAAGAATACGAAAGGAACCTTTTAAATTGCCGAACGAATCTATGTGTATTACAATGCCCATATTTTCCTTGCAAATACTAATCTCAACGTGGTAATTGATTTATGATGAGTTGTTGAATTAGAGTGAGTTTGTGATATAGTGATCTCAACGTGGATTTCACATTTCATGGTATCCCTGGTAAGTTTTTCAATGCGAATTCAAATTTAAAAGATGAACAATATGGAGGTGAGAAAACTTTGTATGTATCTAGCATATGACCACACACACACACACACACAGAGAGACACCCACACACGAACACAACAACAATCCAATAAGTATACTGCATCTATTTTTCCAAACCATGCATGTATGACACAAATTCAAAAATACTCCTTCTGTTCCTAAATATTAGTCTTTTAGAGATTTCAACAAGCGACTACATACGGAGCAAAATGAGTGAATCTACACTCTAAAATATGTTTATATACATCCGTATGTGCCAGTCCACTTGAAATCTCTAAAAAGACTAATATTTAGGAACAAAGGGAGTAAAATGTAAGACATGCATGGTCCTCAATTCAATATTTAAAACGAACATGAAACTGAAACATGAATATTAAGTCAAGTACTACAGTACATGCAAATGTTGTGTTTAATTAGGCAGAGCTATGATTGTCGGGGGTCACCCCCTCGACCTTAGATAAAATTGTGAAGCTCTGTTTAGGGTTGTTTAGATTATATTTGTCCCCACCCTCCCAACCACCAATTGGTTGTGCACCCCGCACCCCTCCTCCCCGGGAGAATATCATGTGCCCCCATACCTTAGATGCTATATGCCGATACGAGTTTCTTGGAGCTTGTAGATCTGAGATATAGCTGCTCACATGATGTCTTAATATTTTTACAGGAAACCTTGATGAGTTTGAGAATTGCACACAATTTGTACAAAAACTACTCAGATGCCCTTGGATCCCATATCCAACGACCTCGAAGCTCGTATCACCGTAGCATCTAAGATGAAGGAGGACATCATATTCTCGTGTGTAAGGGCATATTTATCCCTAAGGTGTTTTGGTGATTGATGACAATGCTTTTGCGGACTAATCATGTGCTTTGAGCTTTTCAGAGATTCATCCTTTGGCACGAGACGATTCTTTCCCCTCGGAGTTTTTATTCAAGACGGTGTAGCTCTTTCATTTCTAGTTTGGTGGTCTTGTCTCATAGGAGTCACCGTACTATCAAGAGGGGGTGCGCTTTGGTAAGGCTAGGGTGGAATCATCACGTACACTTCCTTTTCGCACCCTCTGAGCCTTCCCGCATCGATGGAGGTCTCTTTCCCTGCGTTATGAGCCTGCTTTGGTCCAAGCGGTAGTACCATGGTACCTAGCGGTAGTATCGCTTGTGGGTCCTCAGCCGCAGTGCCGCTGCGGTACCGGGCTCCTACCGTGTCGACTCGAGGGGTCGCCTCTCGTGTAGGGTTGTGCGGCACTTAGCAGCGGCAGTAGAAGCGGTAGTACCGCCCTACCACCGCGGCAGTACCGCACTGGGCCTGTTTCCTGCTCATTCTCTAGCCCTCCCAGACTGCACGGTAGTACCACGAGGGGGCGGTAGTACCGCTGGGTCCAGCGGTAGTACTGCTGCCCCCTGCGGTAGTACCGCCCTCTGTGGGGCTGTTTTGGGGGATAACGGTTGGATTGTTCCTCCTTGTATAAAAGGGGGTCCTCTTCTTCATCGCTGACTTACCTCTTCCCCCAAATCTCCATTAATGCTCCAAGCTCCATTTTCACCCGATCTCTCTCCCTAGCCAATCAAACTTGTTGATTTGCTCGGGATTGGTTGAGAAGGCCCTGATCTACACTTCCACCAAGAGAAATTTGATTCCCCCACTAATCCCTAGCGGATCTTGTTACTCTTGGGTGTTTGAGCACCCTATACAGTTGAGGTCACTACGGAGCCATATTCCATTGTGGTGAAGCTTCATGGTGTTGTTGGGAGCCTCCGATTAAGTTGTGGAGATTGCCCCAACCTCGTTTGTAAAGGTCTGGTCGGCGCCTCCAACGGCACCAATAGTGGAATCACGGCATCTCGCATTGTGTGAAGGCGTGAGGAGAATACGGTGGCCCTAGTAGCTTCTTGGGGAGCATTGTGCCTCCACACCGCTCCAATGAAGACGTACTTCCCCTCAAAAGGAAGGAACTTCGGTAACACATCCTCGTCTTCATCGGCTTCACTCTTGGTTATCTCGAACCTTCACTTGAGCAAGCTTATTTGTATTATTTCCTTTGCTTGCTTGTGTGCTTGTTGTTGTCGCATCATATAGGTTGCTCACCTAGTTGCACATCTAGACAACCTACTTTGATGTAAAGTTTAATTTGGCAAAGAAAAGCTAAAAATTGTTAGTTGCCTATTCAGCTCCCCCCTCTAGTCAACCATATCGATCCTTTCAATTGGTATCAGAGCCTCATCTCTTTTTAAGGACTTTGCCGTCTGAAGAGTATGGTTGACGTCATAGATGATGTGGAGGAGCACTCCGGTGCGAATCCGGTCTCGTCTACGGGAGATGGGGGAAACTCGGTCTCTCATGAGGAATTCAATGTGGCCTTGGAGACATTGAAAACCTCCTTGACGACCGAGGTTGAAAGCATGTTTACTAAATTCATTGAAGGGCTTAAACTATCTACCGCACCGTTGAAAGTGGGTGATCCCACTAACAAGGTGACGGAGGCTAACTCCGACAAGGGGGAAGCTACAAGTGAAAAGGCTACTTCTTCTAGTGGTAAAAATGGCACCGACATCTTTGCCCATGTGGAACCTCCACTTGTTTATGGTGGACCGATTCCTTCCACTCATTTGAATCATGCCGGTCCTCCCCCTAAGATTGTGAAAAATGAGGACTTTGATTCTTAGGTCTATCGGTTTAAGCGTCATTTAAGTAATGTGAATAATAATCTTTGGAGAATCATTGAAGAAGGTTTCTATCCACATGACCGAAGCAACTTCACTCCAAGAGAAGCCGCGGATAATCAATTCAATGAGAATGCTCTCTTCATCATTCAAGATGCAATTCCACCCGAAGATCTTCCTCACCTCCGGCCCTACGCCATAGCCAAAGATGCATGGCACCAAGTTGTTTCTCTCTACCGGGGAAGCGCAAGCATTCAACGCTCCAACTATGAAGTGGTGCAAGATGAAAACAATGAGTTTGCAATGAAAGAAGATGAAGAACCTCGTTAGCTTTATCAAAGAGTAAGCAAACTCGCTGTTTCACTCCGAGATCATGGGAGCAAGGACATCGATGACAATTGGATCAAGAGCAAATTCCTCAAGGCAATGATGCCTTACCACAAGGCCATGTCCTCCGTCATTCGTCAAAGGCCGGACTTCTATACCTTGTCCTCAAGTGAAGTGTTTGATGAGTTTGTGGCTATGAGCATCTTGGACAAGACCGCCGACAATGCGGTGCTTCGCTCTCAAAGGGCAAAGAATCCCAACCTTGCATTGAAGGCCAAGGTTTGTGTTGAAGAAGAAGAAGAGGAAGAAGAGGAAAGCAACCCCGAAGATACAAAGTATTCCTATCATGAACACATGGCACTTGCTTCAAGGCAATTTTGGAGCAACAAAAACTCAAGGCCAAACTTCAACAAGAACAACTCAAGTGGCACGAAGAGCAAGCAACGTGTGAGGACTTGCTATAATTGTGGCAATGTGAGCCACTTTGTTGTGGAGTGACCGTATGAGAAGAGGGAAGACAATGGTGGCAAGCTCATCCAAAAGGACAAAGCCATGTCTTTCCCAAACAAGAGCAACTTCACCAAGAAGAGTTCTCACAAGGTGTTGGTGGTTCAAGAAGAGTACCATGAGGATGATGATGATGATGAAGATGAAGATGGTGAGTCGGTTGCCATGGCCTCCGTTGCCATTGCAACAACTCCACGTGTGTCTCTCTTTGACTCACCTAATGAGAACATCTCCACCAAGTGCCTCATGGCTAAAGCCACCAACAAGGTAACCCCCAACATCAAAACTACCATAATTAATAATCCTTCTTTGATGGATTGCATTGATGAACATGTGGGGTCTAATGTAGAGGAGAATGAGTTTGAGTCTTTTATGAACAAACTCAAGGGTAAATCCAAGAAACACTTCGTTGCTCTCTTGGAACAACTTGGTGAAGCCAAGGACATGATTGAGGCTCACGAAGATACCATCTCTAAGATGGAGGGGCATAGTCGTGACTATGCCGATGAGATTTCGGATCTTTCCAATGCTCTTGAGGAAGAGTGTGGTCTTCGCTTGGCTCTTGAGGAGTCACACAACAATGATCATGCTAAATTAAAGAAAGATCTTGATCATGCTCTTGTTGTATCTCGTGTGCTAAATTCCGAGAAGGACAAACTTGGGGTTGATCTTGCTATAATCAAGGTGGAGTTTGATATACTTGACAAGGCTCACAAGGCCTTGAAAGGTGTTCATGCTAGCCTCAAGGAGTCTCATGATCAACTCCAAGTGAAGCTAACCAAGGAGAAAGCCACCTTTCCTCATATGGTGTTAATTGATAATGCAAATGCTACTAACCCTTGTTGCGAGCATGTGCATCTTGTTGAGGAAAATGCTAAGTTGAAGGAGCAAATTTAGAAAGGTCTTGTGTCTTGCATACAAGGTGAGAAGAACCTAAGCGACCTTTTGAGAAACCAAAAGGAAGTTGTGGGCAAAGAAGGGATTGGGTACATGCCCAAGTCCAAGAACAAGAAGAAGAATGACAAGGCCAAACGACCTCCTCCCTTCAAGCAAACCTTTGCGAAGGAGGGAGAGGGTGCTACTAAGGAGAAGGAGAAGAACACCGTGAGGGGTAGTGATGCCAAGAAGGGCAACACTTCCCTTCCCAACAAAGCCGGCGACTTTAACCTTCCTATGTGTTGTGCCGTGCTAGTGATGGGCATGTTTATGCCAAATTTGTTGGTTCTCCTTATGAGTACATTGAATGGTCTATTTGGGTTCCTAAGACCCTTTTTACTAACATCAAAGGACCCATTACAAAATGGGTACCTAAAACCAAGCATTGATCTCTTGTAGGTGTTTGCTTCTGGTGGGGGATCATGGTTGCTCGATAGTGGAGCTACTAATCATATGACCGGAAGCAAGGACTTGGTGGTGGACGTGCAAAAGATTCCATCCATGCCCACCAACGTCAAGTGGGGTGACACCTCGTCCTCTAAGGTATTGGGACTCGGCAAGGTTGTCATTTCTCATGATCTTACGATCGAGAAGGTCATGCTTGTTGAGTCCCTTGCATACAATTTACTTTTCGTTCGTCAACTAGCACTCATGGGTTTTGCCACCTTCTTTGATGTTGATACCGTGGCCCTCTTGTGGACCAAGACTCTTAAAGTAGCCTTTGTTGGGCATGTCGAAAATGGTCTCTATGTGATTAACTTTTCAGAGTGACTCACTAAGACCGCGACATGCCTAATGGCTAAAGTTTACATGGTATGGCTTTGGCATCGCCGTCTAGCACATGTCAATATGAGATCTTTGCAAAGTCTTCTAAAGGGGGACCATGTCCGTGGACTAACAAATGTGAGTTTTGCGAAAGATCGTGCTTGCAGTGCTTGTATTGAAGGAAAGCTACATGAAAAGGCTCACCCTCCCACGACTATCATTTACTCGAAGAGGCCTTTGGAGCTTCTTCACATGGACCTCTTTGGGCCTCCATCTTTTGATAGTCTTGGGGGTACGAAGTATTGCTTGGTGATTTTGGATGATTATTCAAGATACACTTGGGTATATTTCTTCAAGAGGAAGAGTGAGACTCAACAAACCGTCATTGACTTTGCAAATGAAGCTCAACGTCAACACAATGCAAAGATCTTGACAATAAGAAGTGAAAACGGCACCGAGTTCAAGAACTACACCTTGAATGAGTTTCTTAGTGATGAGGGGATCAAGCATCAATATTCCGCACCTTACACCCATCAACAAAATGGTGTAGCGGAGAGGAAGAACCAGACGTTGATGGATGCGGCAAGGACCATGATGGCGGAGTTCAAGTCTCCATACAACTTTTGGGCCAAATCCATCAACACCGCGTGTCATGCATCAAATCGGCTCTTGCTCCACAAAGGTTTGAACAAGACTCCATATGAGATACTCACCGGGAACAAGCCCAACCTCAAGTACTTCCAGGTGTTCGGGTGTAAGTGTTTCATTCTCAAGAAAGGTGTTCGTTTGTCTAAATTTGAGGATAGAGCTCATGAGGGCATATTTGTTGGTTATGCTACAGGCTCCCATGCTTACCGTGTCCTCAATAAGTCCACAGGACTTATTGAGGAGACATTTAACGTGGAGTTTGATGAGAATAATGGCTCCCAAGTGGAGAAAAGTGGCACTTGTGATGCAGGTGATGAAATTCCTCCCCAAGCCATAAGAAGAATGGGTGTTGGCTTTATCTTACCCATTGAGGAACCCCTTGTGGCCGAAGGAGAAGGACAATGCTCCACTCAAGTGGAGCCATCACCAACCCAAGGCCCACACACTTTCGAAGAACAAAGTGAAGGCCCTCAACCTCAAGAACAAGACCAAGGGCAAGTTCAATATCAAGATGGTGTTGTAACTTCAAGTGATGCCCAAGGTCAAGTTCTCCCCTCCGAGCAAGTTCAAGATCAAGAGCTTCTTCGAGATCAAGAACAAGCTTAAGACGGCGCTCAAGATGATCAAGTGACCGCTCCTCGTCTCACCCCTGAGGAGGAATTGGAGCGTCGTGCCACCAAGATTGCTTCCAAGCTCTCCACCAAGGATCATCTCCTGACAAATGTGCTTGGAAGCTTAAGAAAGGGGGTAAGCACTCGTAGACAATTAGCAACCTATTATGAATATCACGAGTTTATCTCTTGTGTTGAGCCCCAAAAGTCTTATGAGGCGCTCGAAAATCCGGATTGGCTCAATACCATGCATGCAGAACTCAACAACTTCGAGCACAACAAGGTGTGGAGATTGGTGCCAAGGCCAACGGGGAACCACAATGTCATTGGAACCAAGTGGATATTCAAGAACAAGCTAGATTCTCATGGGATTATCATTCGCAACACGGCTCTTTTGGTAGCACAAGGCTACTCCCAAGTCGAGGGTATCGACTACGGTGAAACCTTTGCTCCCGTTGCTCGTCTTGAATCCATTCGCATGTTGATTGCATATGATTCTCATCATAACTTTAAGTTACAACAAATGGATGTGAAAAGTGTTTTTCTTAATGGTCCTATTAATGAGTTGGTATATGTCAAGCAACCCCCCGGGTTCGAGAATCCCTACTTTCCCGATCATGTGTATCAACTCGATAAGGCACTCTATGGCCTTAAAAAAGCCCCACGTGCATGGTATGACCACCTTACCGAGTTGTTACAAGACCGTGGTTTTGAAGTTGGGCTAATCGACCCCACTCTTTTTACTAAGAAGGTCAAAGGGGAGTTGTTTGTGTGCCAATTATATGTTGATGATATTATCTTTGGTTACCCTAACAAAGCTTTCAATGAGGAATTTGTCGCTCTCATGACCTCAAAGTTCGAGATGTCTTCCATGGGAGAGTTGAAGTTATTTCTCGGGTTCGAAGTGAAGCAAAGAAGAGAAGGAACCTTCATCAACCAAGCCAAATACACTCAATACATGCTCAAGAGATTCAAGCTAAGTGATGTCAAGCCGGTGTCCACTCCTATGCCCGTCAAATGCCAACTTGACATGGATCCCAATGGTAAAGCGGTGGATCAAAAGGTATATCGCTCCATGATTGGCTCCTTGCTTTACCTTTGTGCATCTAGACTGGATATCATGTTGAGTGTGGGAATTTGTGCATGGTTTCAAGCCGCACCTAAGGAAAGTCACTTTGTGGCGGTCAAGCGAATCTTTCGATATTTGGCTCATACCCCAAACTTTGGCTTATGGTACCCAAGAGGAGCAAACTTCAAGCTTGTAGGTTATTCGGACTCGGATTGGGCGGCAGACGAGGTGGATAGGAAGTCCACTTCCGGAGGATGCCGATTTCTTGGTTGCTCTTTGGTGAGTTGGTCTTCCTAGAAGCAAAGTTGCGTGTCTCTCTCGTCCACGGAAGCGGAGTATGTGGCTGCCGGTAGTTGTTGTGCACAACTTATATGGATGAGGCAAACTTTAAAGGATTATGGTGTCATTTGTGACAAAGTGCCTCTTTGGTGTGACAATGAAAGTGCAATCAAGATTTCTCTCAACCTGGTGCAACACTTCAAGACGAAGCATATTGAGATCCGGTATCACTTCATCCGAGATCATATTAGGCGAAGGGAGATCGAGCTCAACTATGTCAACACTCTTGATAACCTTGCAGATATCTTCACGAAGCCCTTGGATGAAGCAAGATTTCGCGAGTTAAGGCATGAGCTAAATATCATTGATTCGAGCATTGTTGCTTGAACCCGTGCACACCCCACCATACTTAACTTGTTATCTTGTTTAGATGTAGGCATGGACATAGGGGGAGTGTTGTTCTCTCAATGGACTCTCCCTCCCCCCATTATGCATAAACTAATCAAACTCTTTCACTCTAGCCATTTTTGATGGTTCTTGTGCTTCAGAGATGAGTTTTGGTCATGCACCCAAGGTTAAAATCTTCGCGGCGCCATACCTTCAGACTCAAACATAGGTGGTCTCGGCCACCGCCATCTCTTGTAGAAGTGTGTGTTCTTCGTCTTCTTTGTGTTGGTTTTGCGTGTGTGTACTCTCTTGTTTTCTAGTCATTTTCTCTTCTTGAGCTAAGCCGTGTTTGGCCAGTCTTGTTGCGGCAGAGCGGTACTACCGCTGGGTGCGCGGTACTACCGCTGATGAACGTCAAGTGGTACTACCGCCCACCCCAGCGGTACTACCGCTACAGGGCGGGCGCAGGGGTTATGTTGGGGTCGGGGGAGTTTCTTTTCTCCCCCATACCCATTCGCCCCACTCGCTCGTATTCTTCGTCGCTCCAGCGACGTCTCGCCGCAGGAGGGCTTCGGTCGGCCGCCGTCTTTGTGTCGTTCCTCTCCAGTTCCTCCGATGGAGTCGATCCCCACCGCGTCCTCTTGCCATGGATGTCGGTATTGCCCTTGTTCCCGTTCTCTCTTTGCCTAGATCTCACATCTAGTTGTTAGGGGCAATAGGCATTGCTTTTCTCGATTTTTGGCTAAGTCGAGGCTTGAGTAGGATGGAGATGGCATCTAGGCCTTTTGGATTGATGATTGGTAGGCTTATTTTTGAATTTGGCATCCCCGGTAGTGCCAGATCTGTCCACGGTAGTAGGGAACCGCCATTCCCCATCTGGAGCAGTACTACTGCTCTTCGTGCACGGTACTACCGCTCGAGCGGTACAGCCGCGGTGGGGTCGTGGTACTACCGCGGTGGGGTCGCGGTACTACCGCTGGATGCCCAATTCCATTATTTCCTACCACTCTTTGATCTATGTTGTCTTGTTTGGAGGCTTATGCTCCTTCTTTCGTGTTGTTTCTTCTGCTCGTGTGTTTGGTTCCAGGCGATTAACATCCTGAGCAGCAAGTCCGCCGTTTCAACCCCGGATGTGCAACGTCCAAGTGCTACCGCACCTCTGAGAGAATGGCAGCCTCTTCTAGTTCTCTACCAAGTGTTCCCCCAAGTGTTCCGCCTCAAATGAAGAAGATGAGTGCGTCTAAGCCCAAGCCAAGGGCCAAGTCTTTGACAGAGATGTATACCAAGGAATTCTGGGAGAAGCGTCGGCACAACCCCTATGAGGTCGATCAAGAGCCTGCCTTGGTCAACCGCCCGTTTTGGAACCGCTTTCAGTATGATGTCTACTTTGATGTGATCAAGGCCAAGAAGAACCTTTTTGTTGACGTTCGCTCCATCGACGTTGCCTTTATGGAGAAGGATCCGGACTACTTTGGGGAGGCTCTTCAGATGTGCTCTCAGTTGAACATCCTCAGGATCATGCAGTTCAACAAGGATTTTGATGCAGATTTGGTGGCTCAGTTTTATGCCACCGTCCATCTTGGGACAGATGGGGACAGAACTCTGACCTGGATGACAAATGGCAGGCTGCTTTCTGTCAAGTGGAAGGCCTTCATGGAGCTTCTTGAAGTTGAGGATCAAGGTCTTGAGAACCCAGTTGGCTTTCGCCCTCACCACAATGCAACTTCCACTCACAAGCAATCTCTTTGGCCATACTGTACCTTGAAGATTAACCCAGTGACTCAGAAGGAGACCTATGAGCTGCCAGCATTTCTGGATATTCTCCATCACATCTTTAGGGAGACTCCCTTCCCTCGCATCGGCAACTTGGATATGGTACACTCTTATCTTGTGGACATGCTTCTTTTCTGTCAACATGAGAAGGAAGAAAACACTGAAGACTCTTTGGATATCTCTCATGTCATGTGGTCTGAGTTGGTTTTCGTTGTCTCTGAGTGAAAGTGCCCTATCTATGGACCGTTTATCATGTTGCTCATTGAGATGGCCTGGGAGTGTGTGTATCCTAGGGTGGTGCTAGAGACTGGAGATCTAGTTTCTCATGAGATCAAGCGTCTGAGGAAGAAGGAGAACTGGGGCACCACTGCTCTAAGTTCTGGCGTTCCGCCTGGAGCTGCTAACATGGAGACCAAGGTTGATGCTGATGATAACGATGACTATGAGCCATCTGGAGCAGAACCCTCTTGGGCAAAGAAGCTTAAGCGCAAGATGAAGAAACTCTTCTGCATGGAGTCTCACGGTCAGTACATGACTCATGTGGCTGAGAAGCAGGACAGGAGTCGTCACAAGGAGCTGATGTGTCAGTTGGGTGCGACCGTTGCCAGCGGATCTGAGGGCAAGATCACTGATGAGGAGGAGTGGATTCAGCAGCACTATCCGTGGACCGACTCAGACACCGAGCAGTTTTTGACCGATGACGGCGGTGCAGACGATCCCGCTGGGATATGATGTTCGAGATCCTCAGTTGACTATCACCTGGAGCTGTAGCTTCGCTCTTTGCCTTTTTGGTGTCTCGATGCCAAAGGGGGAGAGAGTTTAGGGATTTGTGTCTTTGTTGAGTTGCGAGCGTGTGTTTGTGTGGCGTGGTTGTCTTGCCTGTCTTTCTCGCAATCTCTTTTCTCGTGTTTGAACCTTTCATGTGTTGGTTTGGGTGTGCTCGTGAGACTTATCTTTCATATGGTGTAAGACATATGCACTCTATCGCATCTTATTGAGCTTAGGTTATCTTGTGCTAGTTATGCTTTGCTCTCATCTAATATCCTGCTTAGTGTTAGCCTTATTTGTTGCAAGATATGCTTTGTCTATAAAATATAGGGGGAGTGTTGATCCTAGTATGTGTGTCGTGCAGTCCAAAGCACTTTCATAAGATAACACACATCTAGGGGGAGCCCGTCTATATTTTAGAGATGTGGGTTTGCTTATATCATCTATTTTTCCCCTTTGTGCAAATCCCATATTGTCATCAATCCACCAAAAAGGGGGAGATTGTAAGGGCATATTTATCCCTAAGGTGTTTTGGTGATTGATGACAATGCTTTTGCGGACTAATCATGTGCTTTGAGCTTTTCAGAGATTCATCCTTTGGCACGAGATGATTATTTCCCCTCGGAGTTTTTATTCAAGACGGTGTAGCTCTTTCATTTCTAGTTTGGTGGTCTTGTTTCATAGGAGTCACCGTACTATCAAGAGGGGGTCCGCTTTGGTAAGGCTAGGGTGGAATCATCACATACACTTCCTTTTCGCACCCTCTGAGCCTTCCCGCGTCGATGGAGGTCTCTTTCCCTGCGTTATGAGTCTGCTTTGGTCCAAGCGGTAGTACCGCGGTACCCAACGGTAGTACCGCTTGTGGGTCCTCAGCCGCAGTACCGCCACGGTACCGGGCTCCTACCGCGTCGACTCGAGGGGGTCGCCTCTCGTGTCGGGTTGTGCGGCACTTAGCAGCGGCAGTAGAAGCGGTAGTACCGCCCTACCACCGCGGCAGTACCGCACTGAGCCTATTTCCTGCTCATTCTCCAGCCCTCCCAGACTGCACGGCAGTACCGCGAGGGGGGGCAGTAGTACCGCTGGGCCCAGTGGTAGTACTGCTGCCCCCTGCGGTAGTACCGCCCTCTGTGGGGCTGTTTTGGGGGATAAAGGTTGGATTGTGCCCCCTTGTATAAAAGGGGGTCCTCTTCTTCATCGTTTACTTACCTCTTCCCCCAAAGCTCCAAGCTCCATTTTCGCCCGATCTCTCTCCCTAGCCAATCAAACTTGTTGATTTGCTCGGGATTGGTTGAGAAAGCCCCGATCTACACTTCCACCAAGAGAAATTTGATTCCCCCACTAATTCCTAGCGGATCTTGTTACTCTTGGGTGTTTGAGCACCCTAGACGGTTGAGGTCACCGCGGAGCCATATTCCATTGTGGTGAAGCTTCGTGGTGTTGTTGGGAGCCTCCAGTTGAGTTGTGGAGATTTCCCCAACCTTGTTTGTAAAGGTCCGGTCGCCGCCTCCAAGGGCACCAATAGTGGAATCACGGCATCTCACATTGTGTGAGGGCGTGAGGAGAATGCGGTGGCCCTAGTGGCTTCTTGGGGAGCATTGTGCCTCCACACCACTCCAACGGAGACGTGCTTCCCCTCAAAAGGAAGGAACTTTGGTAACACATCCTCGTCTTCATCGGCTCCACTCTTGGTTATCTCGAACCTTCACTTGAGCAAGCTTATTTGTATTATTTCCATTGCTTGCTTGTGTGCTTGTTGTTGTCGCATCATATAGGTTGCTCACCTAGTTGCACATCTAGACAACCTACTTTGATGCAAAGTTTAATTTGGCAAAGAAAAGCTAAAAATTGTTAGTTGCCTATTCACCCCCTCTAGTCAACCATATCGATCCTTTCATCGTGTATGTAAGAATATCATGTGCTACCACGCCTTAGATGCTTTGGTGATACAAGATCTTCGGAGCCGTTGGATTTGTGACCCGATACCTCCTCGGTGGTTCGAATGGTTTTTTTGCAGAAAAGCACCCAAAGAGTTCGGCCACTGCTTACAAGCACAAAGATTGCTCAGATGCCATTGGATCTCAGATCAAACGACCTCAAAGCTCGTATCACTGTAGCATCCGAGCTGCGAGAGCACCTTAAGTTTTCTCACACAGGAGAATATGAGGTGCTCCCGCACCGTAGATTCTATGGTGATACAAGTTCACGGAGATCTAACGGCCCATAGTAGGAGGTTTGAATGTTTTTGCAATATACGGCTGAGAGAGTTTGGGAATTGCACAGAAAGTACAAGTACTACGCATGTGCCATCTGATCACTGATCATATGACCTAGATGCTCATATCACGGTAGCGGGTAATTAAGCTACGGGGAGCACCTAATATGAGCAACGGGGAGTCGTTGGATCCAAGATGTAGCGGCACACACGAGGCCTGTATGTTTTATTTGCAAAAAAACCTTTGGAGAGTTTGGAAATTGCGCACAATTACAAAGACTACTCCCAAGCCATTGGATCTCACTTCCAACGGTGTAAAAACTCGTATCACCATAGCATCTAAGCTGCGGGGTGGATGTGATATTTTATGTCGCTGTCATTTTTGTACGTAAACTTGCAAAAATACGTGTAACTTGTGCCGTTACATGTCTAACCGCGCAAAGTGTTTGTTCAAAAAAACCATCCTACACTGAAATATCAGAACAACACATGGGGGTCCCACTTGTCATTAATCAAATTTGGACCCAAAACTAACAAATATGAAAGATGAGATTCGAACTGGCAACCTGGACTACAAAGCGTAAGTCGATAGCCTGAAACAACAATGGTTGTTGGCTTTGTCCCATAACTTGATTTTATACAGTATTACGTTGAGTAGAGTAGAGGGAGTGCCTCGTCAACACGTGCATGACCATTGACTCACTTACTGGTGGGTCCCAGGTCTGCGATCTCTCTCTTCTCTCCATCGTCTAACCTTTGCACGGGCACACACGAAGAGCGGCGCTAGCTTGCCGTGGTGTTATTACAACTAAAAAAAGCTTGGAAAATAGAAGAATCGCCTAGAACAAGAGACGTTGTGGCTGGTTGAGACGGAGCTAACCACACCTATCCTCCGGGCCATGTTAGCATGATGAAGCTGTGTGGCTAGTGGGGTGTTTTCGAGTGACTGGCTGGGTCCCGAGGTCGAACCATAGGTACTACGTTTGATACAGTACATTTTTACACGCACATTTTCCCTCCGTGCCGAGACATGCACACCCTACCGCGCGGTTTCGGGGTCCTCCCGGGTGGTGCACACATTTATTCTTCCTGACATGGGACACCCTACCGCGCGTTTTCCCAAAAGCAAGTAAATGATTCGTCAAATCACGAAAGACCACTTTTCCCGCCGAGTACATCAGTGAAGCACGGTGGCTAGCTAGTTGGGCTAGTTCGACCGATTAGCTAGGCCGCCGCCACATTAGTTTTTTCACCCCTTTTTTTATGTACATGTCGGCAGGTAAATTTAAATATCCACCACGGTGTTGCTCTGGTGTTTGAGTGCGGCAGGATTTTTAATTTTTGATTGACAGGAGCAGGCGCGGCAGCATTTTTAATTTTTTTTGATTGACAGGAGCAGGCGCGGCAGCAATTAGTCACGATGACTCCGCCTGTAAAACCCACGGCTCCTTGATGTGAGAAGTCGTCGACTGGTGTTTTACCATGGTGAAAACCAAAATATTCCCCGCTCCTCGGCTGGCTCCCTCCGCCTTCCCGTAGATTGCATTGCCTTTCAGCCGTTTCACCCCCTACATCACCAACGTCGTGCGCCTCGAGAAGCAGAGGGACTTCGGTGGTGTTTAGGCGCCCTCTGCATGGGCATGTCCATGTCTCGGCGCAACATGGTCGTTGGATCAAACTCAGACGGTGCAGATCAGTCACTGTAGCACAAAGCGTGTGGGTGTGTTTGGTTGCATTATCATCTCAATATAGTTGTTTCCTCCTCGTGTATTTGTGTTAACCTATTAGTGTGGACTCATGCACCCTTCATGCACTTTGCCAAACACCCAAAAGTGGGTCGAGAAGGGAAGTTTTTCTCCCGTCCCATGCACCCTTCATACACCCTGCCTAGCACTATTCGTGCTTCATATGGTTCATGTTTCGTGGAGTACTATAGCACCGTACTCTCCGTGTGCTGTAGACCTAGTTCTGTTAACATTGATCTCACCGTTCATTCTCGACAGGACAGTCGAAAAAGCGGTACTATGTTACTACATTACTGATCATATAGTTGACATGCGCACAACATCATTTGTTGTCGTCATATCTTATTACACTAGCAACAAGATTATGTAGTACTGACGTATGAACCACTGCACATGCCTAGTAGTAGGAGCACCATGTATGTTCAAGTGGCTGCCGTGTTTCGCACTCCTCTGTCGTAAGAGTGGAAACGCTTGCTGTAATCATTTTTTTCTTCAGAAAAATAGTGGACACGCTCTACCATGCGGATCCTCCTCCAGCCATGCACTCAATTACTCACTTTCACCGACGTGTGGGACAGCCAGCATCGGGGTCCACCAGCCATGCATTAAATTACTCTGTAGTAGAGTGACAGTAGACTACCTCGATCGAAGCGCCGCAGTAATGCCCAATGAGTCATCAAATCACAAAACCCCCTCCTTTCCAGCAGTAAGTTGGACGGACGAAGCAACCATCATTTCACTCTTCTCTCTCAGCCTCCTCTCCACCCAACTCACTTCTCACTCATCTTGTTCCTCATTTCTTCAAGAAAACCCTGACCTGCTTCTGCCATTGTTCTTCTCTCCCAAAGAAGGAAAGGTGAGCGCATCAATGGTGTTGATTCTGGCCAAGGCCCGGTCTTGCAACCCCGAGATTGGTCCTATAACTTCCTCTCTTTTCTTCTTTTGGGTTTGTGATTATGGTTTCTTTTCTATTATTTCTATTTGACGGTTTCTTGATGGACGCTGGAGCACCGGCCGAAGTGATGTCTATGGCTCTGGCCAAAACCGTCGAGGCTCATGGTTCGAAGAAGCGCAAGCACCCCGCCGAGACTACCGCAGGCAAGCTCAAAGCCATCGCCCTGGCCAAGCCCCCCTCTCCGGGATCCCTCATTAAGCAAGTCCAGGTAATATCTCTTCTTGACGATCTTTTTCTCGATCTTGATCGTGTTTTTTCATCTAACACGCAGTACTAGTACTAGTAGTACAACTTTCTGGGTGATCTTGTATGTGATTTTTTTGTGCCAAATGACGGTTCTAAATTCCTCTTTTGACGAAAACATGCGAGAGGTTGACACTGATTTCTTATAGATTACTTTCAACTACTCCCTCTGTCCCAAATTTCTTGTCTTAGATTTGTCTAGATACATATGTATTTAATACTAAAATGTGACTTGATACATCCGTATCTAGACAAATCTAAGACAAGAATTTTGGGACGGAGGGAGTACTTTATGAACATCAATGCTACCTTTGAAGAGGGTATATTTGCCTCAGTAACTTGTGTTATGCATGTTGCAAGTAATCCCTCTGCTCTCATGCCTTTGAAGACATGTTCTAGTGTCTTTGTTTACTCATTTCTCTGCGTATATGTAGTCATATATGGAGTATAATATCGAAAATCATCTTATATTCCTTAACAGAGGTAGTAATAAAATATGGTTTCTGTTTGAATTAGAACCAGGTCCGCGGTGGAGATGAAGTTCTCAAAGTCATGTCGTGTGAACTGGAAGACCCGAGGATGAGTTCTACTGCTAAACTATCCAGCTGTTGTGTCCTTGTCGCCACGTGTCCTGAACTAGTGTTTTCCTGTAGCATTGTTGTCGGGCATGTTCTCGAGGTTGTACTTGACCACAACTATTTCCTGGTTGTGCCTTCGATTACGAAGGGTGTGGTTTTTGTAAAGCTTCTGAAACAATTTCGTGGTTCTAAGTCTGACAGTAATGTAGGGGGGTAGGTATGGAGAGGCAAGATCTTAGCTATGGAGAGGTTGTAAGCACACGAGGTTTACGAGTTCAGGCCCTTCTCGGAGGAAGTAATAGCCCTATGTCTCGGAGCCCGAAGGCGGTCGACTGGATTATGCGTGTATGAATTACAGGGGTGTGAACCCTTTACACTGAGGAGGGGGTGGCTTATATAGAGTTCGCCGGCCCCTCCGGCCCTCAGTTGTGCAGGGTTTTAAATACATTAAGGTGAGGCGTTACTGGTAACGCCTCTAATAAAGTGCTATGATGACCATAAAAGCTACTTAATAACCGACCGTTAGCGTGCGGAGTGCCTTTAGGTTTCCTGGGCGTCGAGTGATTGGACCTTGGTCGAGTGGTGGCTTCTTGGTCGAGTGTCTTTGAGTCTGTCGAGTGGAACACCTCCAAGTCGATTGAAAGGTGATTTCTTCTTGAGACGTCCTTGGGTAGGGCGGCTGGGACAGGTCCATGACCCTACCCTAGGTACATAGCTTCATCATTAGCCCCCGAATGGATCGAGGTTTGAGTGGGGAAGGAGTTGAGCACTTCTCCGACTCATTTTTCATGCCATGAGCATATCTTGTTTCGGATCAATGAACCTGAGTGATGACAGCAACTTCCTTTTCAGTCGCCTTGATCCATTCTTAGTTTTTTTTGTCGAGTGAGTTTCTTTACTTGAGAGGCTCCGAGTGACGGTGTGGAGGAGATCTTCGGTCTGACAAGTTGTTCTGCTACCCGCAGATTTCGTGGGATCCAAATTTTGGGAAGCGCGCGGGACGGGGGAGGCCGCAGTAATCGGATGGGATAGGGCGGAGCTGCCTCGATCCCCGCACCGCCTTTTTCGCCACGTATCGCGCGCGCGATTGTTTTGGGATTTGACAGGACCGCCCGGGCCTACCAGTCAGCCACTCGGAAGTGGCCTCATATAAGGCATTGGACCGGGGTCTCTTGCACAGTGCGTTCCCATCCTCTCTTCTCCTCTTCAGGCTCCTTCGTCGCGCTCGCTCTCGCCACCGCTCCGTACGCGTCTCGCCGGTGACGATGGGGAAGGAGAAGACATCGGCTCTGGAGCGGGCGAAGAAGGCGGCGGGGAAGGAGAAGGGGAAGGCGACCAGTCCGGGTGGATCTTCCTTGTGAACCGGCCTGCCGAAGGGCTGGATCCTGAGCGACTGGATCCGCTCGACGATCACCCAAGAAGACCTCGATGACCTAGCCGAAGGAGGGTTGATCCCCCATGAATCGGCGCGACTTCCGGGGAAGGAATCCGAGCCGCAACCTCGGGAGGGTGAGCGTGTTCTCCTTGCCACCCACATCGACCGTGGATTTTCCTTGCCTCCTCACCCTTTCTTTTAGGGATTTCTGAATTTCTTTGGGGCACAACTCCACCACTTCACTCCCAACACAATCGTTTATCTCGCTGCTTTCGTGTCTTTGTGTGAGAACTTCCTGGGTTGTCGGCCTCACTGGGGTCTTTTCAAGCACATTTTCACTTGTCGCTCTCAGACGGTGAAAAAGGCCAATCCGAGTGACGAGAGAACTCAAGTGATTCAGATGTGTGGGGGTCTTGGTGTTCAGATGAGAGGGAAAAGTTCCTTTCCGGCCATGATTCTTCCTGACTCGGTTCACGGATGGCAGTTGACCTGGTTTTACTGCAAAGACCAGTCGACACCAGGGCAGTCGACTGGCCTCCCTCCTTTTACCATGGACCGAGTGAGGAAACCCTCCTCTATGAAGGTGCTCCCAGAGGAGAAGGCGCAGGTGAGGGTGCTAGTCGAGCGAGTGGTCCAGCTTATCCGTGATGGGGTCACCGGAATGGATCTCTTGGAGGTTTTCCTTCAGCGGCGCATCCAGCCTCTTCAAGCCCGAGACCATCCGATGTGGATGTATTCGGGTCTTGACGACTCCACTCGGATTCACCCGGAGGAGGTCGATGATGACACACTGGAGAAGTGGCTGTCGGGCATGACTGGAAACAAGGACAACACCAGGGGAGCCAGGAGAGTCCCTCCATTCGACCAGTCCCATGTACCAGAGAAGGTCCGATTCTGAGTTTTCATCGTAATCTGAATTCACTCGCGCAACTGTCTGTATGGCGTCGACTGACTTTATTCTTCCTGCTTTCTTTCAGGCCCTTATCAAAATGTATTCAATGCCCAACGGAGAGCAAGAGCAAGATCTGGAAGGAGAGGCGAGCGGCGGCGACAGTGGCAAATGGACTTCTGACGGTGAAGGGGACAAAGAGAGCGACGACTCAAGTGATGAAGAAGAAGTCGAGTCGCCTCCTCGCAGGGAGAGGCGATCCAAGCTTAACCAAGAATGACCGAGCGCCCGTGAAAAGGCGATTGCTTAGGCTGGTCAGTCTTCAAAGCGTCCTCGGACCTCTTCACCAATCCCGACCGAAAAAGCGTCAAAGCATCCCAAAGTTGCAGAGCCGAAGCCTCAGAAGGCGTTGCCGAAGATTAAGATTGACATCCCCGTTGCTTCTGCGTGAGTGTCTCCCTTCGTATTCACTCGACGCCCCATGTTGTTTGTTTTTTCTTGATTTAACCAGACGAACTTTGGAACTGGTAGCGCTACTACTTCCGGGACCTCAGCTTACAGGGACGAGGATGAGGTAATGGAGGATGTGGTCACTTCCAATCTGGGTATGATTTCTGCCATTCTGTCTTTATTTGGTCGACTCAACTGCAATGTGCACCATTGGGTGATGTGATTTTGGTGATTGAACTTTGAACAGCTCCCCACATTATCGACCTCCCCAATGATGATGAAGAGCCCGAGAGGCCTTTGACGAGGAAGAATAGGCAAGCTCCTGCAAGCAAGGTGCCACAGTCGACGCTGAGGGCGGAACCAGTCGTTCAGGACGCTGGCGATGCCAATCGGGGTTCTGTTACCTTCACCGTGCCATTGTCGAGTGCCTTGCCTTCTTCGTCGACTACTCAGGCCCCTGTCAACCCACCTTCAGTTTTTGCGACCCATCATGTCCCAGAGGACGAAGTGAATGCTGCCAAGGAAGCCATATGCCAGGCAGGCATTATGATGGAGAAGATGAAGACGGTGCGGGACGCCAGTCAGGCCGCCTGCGACGCCAGCTTGGCTCTCCAAAGCAACATTCAGGTTAGTTGGTCACCGCTTGTTCTGTTAGGATATGCTATCTGAAGAATCTTTCCGAAAATCTTTGCATCTGTACACCCACTGGGTGCATCGATTGAATTTTTGAACTAGTGGGGGCACGCTGAGTGCACCCACTGGGTGTAGTCCCCGAGACTATGGTGGACTACTGGCAGTCGACTGTAGTCTTTGTATTTAGATTCTTTTGCTCGATGTGGTCTGGCTGCGTCGAGTGTAAATCGAACTGGTAGTTTGTCTCTTCCACTCGGTCTGGTCGAGTGGGATCAGAACCGGTGGGGGCACGCCAAGTGCACCCACTGGGTGTAGTCCCCGAGACCGCGGTCGACTGCTGGCAGTCGACTGTGGTCTGAGTCCTTCCCCCCTTTTTTTACACCCTGCACTCGACTCCGGCGGGCCGTTCGAGTGGATCAGAACCGGTGGGGGCACGCAAAGTGCACCCACTGGGTGTAGTCCCCGAGACTATGGTGGACTGCGGACAGTCGACCGTAGTCTTAGTACTTATTGCCTTTGTCGTTTTTCGCTGTAAAACAACTTCTCCTCCTTGATTGCAGAAATCTTGTGATCTTGGAGCTCGCTTTGCTGACTTGGAGAAACAGCAGATCCAACTGAACCTTGACTTGGAATTGGCCAAGACAGAGCTGCAAAAGGCCAAGGACGATGCCAATGATAAGACGCGCTTGTCGACTGGTTTGTCTTAGGCTTGAGTACCCTTCTGCTCTTTCTGAATCAAGCACCATTTCTTTGCAGAAAAACTGAGAGAAGCTCTGGCGAAGAAGGATCAGGATTTGGCTGCTGCTCGAAAGGAAGCTGACGACAAAACCGCTCTGGCTGAACAGAAACTGGCTTCGGTCGGCCAGTTGGAAGAAAAGAATACCAAGATGAAATCTGCTCTGAACGAAGCCAACAAGGAGTGCACGCGCTTGAATAAGGACAATCTCAACCTGTACAAGAAGATGGAAAGCATCGCTCGCAGGAGGGACGATCTGGAGAGCTACCTGAGGAGCCTTGCCAAGAAGTTGTTCATCAAGCTTGAAGGTACACATTTTGTTCTGACTGATGTTTTTTGTCGACTCAGCGTACGAAAATTGACTTATCCTTGGATCGTGAATGTAGAGTTTTACCAGAACTTCGAGGAGGAGACTGGGCAGATTGAGCCAGGTTTGGACCCAATCAATTCTCCCGTGAAAGATGAAACTGCCATGAATCTGCTCTGACTGGAATCCCGCATCGACGATGTTGTGGACTACTTGGCTCGGCTGCAGGTCGCCACGTCACGGATTGATCCGGCCCTTTGGCCAGAGGCCACGCTCCAGAATGATCTTGAGTCCCTGATGACTCGACTTAACGAGATCCCTGATCGAGTGCAGGAGTGGAAGAAATCTTCTGCCCGGTGTGGTGCTGATGTGGCTCTGTCTTTGGTTCGTGTCCATTGCAAGGAGGTGCGACAAGATAAGTTGGCAGCAATCAAGGTCGCCAACACCCAGAAGCATGACTTCCGATCTTTTATGGAGACTTTCATCGCCGCAGCTACTCGGATCACCGACGGCGTCGACCTAGACGAGTTCGTCGAGCCTGCCAGTCCTCCTCCCGTGAAGCGAACAAACTTTTATGCCCCACCTTAAATTTGCCTCGGAATGCCGAGTGGTTTTTGTAACCGTTAAACTCTTTCGGTCTGAATGCTCGAGCACTTCGACTTGTGGTCCAGAACCTTTGGGATTTATCCGAACTTGGTTTATCGTTGAATATCTTCATGAATCCTCCATCGAGTGGAACTCATTCTTCACTCGAGACAACCTTCGTATTTGTGGCGTAGCCCCGAAGGGGAAGGTAGCAGTCGACCTGCACCTCGTCGTCCTTGCGGGTCGGTGATGGAGAGCACGTTGTACTTGTGGCGAATCTCCCAAGGAGAAGGTGGTAGTCGACCTGCACCTCGTCGTCCTTGCGGAGTGGGATGGAGCGCATGTTGTATTTGTGGCGAAGCTCCCAAGGATAAGGTGGCAGTCGACCTGCACCTCGTCATCCTTGCGGGTCGGGGACGGAGCGCACGTTGTATTTGTGGCGAAGCTCCCAAGGAGAAGGTGGCAGTCGACCTGCACCTCGTCGTCCTTGCGGGTTGGCGATGGAGCGCACATTGTATTTGTGGTGAAGCTCCCAAGGAGAAGGTGGCAGTCGACCGGCACCTCGTCGTCCTTGCGGGTCGGTGATGGAGCGCATGTTGTATTTGTGGCGAAGCTCCCAAGGAGAAGGTGGCAGTCGACCTGCACCTCGTCGTCCTTGCGGGTCGGTGATGGAGCGCACGTTGTATTTGTGGCGAAGCTCCCAAGGAGAAGGTGGCAGTCGACCTGCACCTCGTCGTCCTTGTGGGTCGGCGATGGAGCGGAAGTTGTATTTGTGCCGAAGCTCCCAAGGAGAAGGTGGCAGTCGACCTGCACCTCGTCGTCCTTGCGGGTCAGCGATGGAGCGCACGTTGTATTTGTGGCGAAGCTCCCAAGGAGAAGGTGGTAGTCGACCTGCACCTCGTCGTCCTTGCGGGTCGGTGATGGAGCGCACGTACTTAGGCGAGTACTGGACTGCAGCTAGGCCCCCGAGTGGGAGGCTGGCTCACCACTCGGTAGGATTTTCAAATACTTAGGCGAGTACCAGACTGCAGCTAAGCCCCCGAGTGGGAGGGTCACTCACCACTCGGTAGAATTTTCAAATACTTAGGCGAGTACTGGACTGCAGCTAAGCCCCCGAGTGGGAGGACCGCTGACCACTCGGTAGGATTTTCAAATACTTAGGCGAGTACTGGACTGCAGCTAAGCCCCCGAGTGGGAGGACCGCTCACCACTCGGTAGGATTTTCAAATACTTAGGCGAGTACTGGACTGCAGCTAAGCCCCCGAGTGGGAGGACCGCTCACCACTCGGTAGGATTTTCAAATACTTAGGCGAGTACTGGACTGCAGCTAAGCCCCCGAGTGGGAGGCTGGCTCACCACTCGGTAGGATTTTCAAATACTTAGGCGAGTACTGGACTGCAGCTAAGCCCCCGAGTGGGAGGATGGCTCACCACTCGGTAGGATTTTCAAATACTTAGGCGAGTACTGGACTGCAGCTAAGCCCCCGAGTGGGAGGACCGCTCACCACTCGGTAGGATTCTCAAATACTTAGGCGAGTACTGGACTGCAGCTAAGCCCCCGAGTGGGAGGACCGCTTACCACTCGGTAGGATTTTCAAATACTTAGGCAAGTACTGGACTGCAGCTAAGCCCCCGAGTGGGAGGCTGGCTCACCACTCGGTAGGATTTTCAAATACTTAGGCGAGTACTGGACTGCAGCTAAGCCCCCGAGTGGGAGGGTCGCTCACCACTCGGTAGGATTTTCGAATACTTAGGCGAGTACTGGACTGCAGCTAAGCCTCCGAGTGGGAGGCTGGCTCACCACTTGGTAGGATTTTCAAATACTTAGGCGAGTACTGGACTGCAGCTAAGCCTCCGAGTGGGAGGCTGGATCACCACTCGGTAGGATTTTCAAATACTTAGGCGAGTACTGGACTGCAGCTAAGCCCCCGAGTGGGAGGCTGGCTCACTACTCAGTAGGATTTTTAAATACTTAGGTGAAACGGGTTCGCAGCTAAGCCCCCGAGTGGAAGGCTGGCTCGCCACTCGGTAGGAAATTATTTTTACAAACTTAGGCGAAACGGGTTCGCAGCTAAGCCACCCGCTGGGGGATTTCTCACGCAAACAAAAACAGTAACAATCACTGGGAAAATTATAATGCTATTGTCTTTGATAAATAAACTACAGAAGTTTTTCTTATTACATCTCATCCGAGTGAGAATTCAAGTATAAAAGGGGCGGAGCAGCTCCGCATTCCAGGCTCGTGGCTCATCAATCTGGCGATCGACATTATAAAGGTGGTACGCTCCATTGTGGAGGACTCTGGTGACTATGAAGGGACCTTCCCAAGTAGGAGCGAGTTTGTGTGGTTTCTGTTGATCCACTCGGAGGACCAAGCCTCCTTCTTGGAAGGCTCGACTCTTCACATTTCTGGCATGGAATCGACGCAAGTCTTGCTAATAGATGGTCGATCGGACCATGGCCATTTCTCTTTCTTCTTCTAGGAGGTCGACTGCATCCTGCCGGGCTTGTTCCGCTTCATCTTTAGAGTAGAGCTCGACTCGGGGTGCGTTGTGAAGCAGGTCACTTGGCAAAACTGCTTCGGCCCCGTAGACCAGAAAGAATGGGGTTCTTCCGGTCGATCAGTTCGGGGTTGTCCTCAATCCCCAAAGGACTGATGGAAGCTCGTCGACCCATGCACCTGCTGCGTGCTTGAGATCACGCATCAATCGAGGTTTCAGTCCTTTGAGAATTAAGCCGTTTTCTCTTTCCGCTTGTCCATTCGACTGGGGGTGAGCGACCGAAGCATAGTCGACTCGTGTGCCCTGAGAGGCGCAAAAGGCCCTGAATTTGTCAGAATCGAAGTTTGACCCATTGTCAGTGATGATGCTGTGCGGAACTCCATATCTGAATATCAACTCTCTGATGAAGCTGATAGCAGTGCAAGCATCAAGATTCTTGATAGGCTTAGCTTCAATCCATTTGGTGAACTTGTCGACTGCTACTAGCACATGAGTGAAGCCGCTCCTGCCCGTTCTCAGTGGTCCAACCATGTCCAGCCCCCAAACAGCGAAGGGCCGGACGAGTGGAATGGTTTTCAGGGCTGACGCGGGCTTGTGCGACATATTGGAGTAATACTGACATCCTTCACATTTGTTGACTATCTCTTTTGCCATTTCATTGGCCCCTGGCCAGTAGAATCCCGCTCGGTATGCTTTAGCCACAATGGTCCGAGAGGACGCATGATGACCACAGGTCCCCGAGTGGATATCATCAAGGATCATCTGACCTTCTTCTGGTGTTATACACTTCTGACTGACTCCAGCCGCGCTTTCTCTATACAACTGTCCCTTTATGACTGTAAAGGCCTTGGATCGACGGACGATCTATCGAGCCTCTTCCTCGTCCTCTGGGAGTTCTTTCCTTAGGATGTACGCGATGTACGGTATTGTCCAGTCGGGAGTGATGACCAAGACTTCCATGATCAGGTCGACCACAGCTGGAACTTCAACTTCAGGCACTTTTTGGCTGCGGGGCCTCTTCAGTGAAGGGATCGTCCTGAACTGATGGTGTGTGGATGTGTTCCAAAAACACATTGCTGGGAATGGCTTCTCTTTTGGAACCTATTTTTTCCAAATCATCAGCTGCTTGATTTTTCAGTCGGGGTATGTGATGAAGTTCTAACCCCTCGAATTTCTTCTCCAGCTTTCTCACTGCATTGCAATAACCAGTCATGGCTGGACTTCTGACGTCCCAGTCCTTCATCACCTGATTAACCACCAACTCTGAGTTGCCATAGACCATGAGGCGACGCACGCCGAGTGAAATAGCCATGCGCAACCCATACAAAAGTGCTTCATATTCTGCCTCGTTATTGGAGGAATCAAAGTGGATTTGAAGAACGTATATGAGCTTATCTCCTCGGGGGGGAGACCAATACCACCCCGGCACCGTAACCATTGAGCATTTTGGAACCGTCGAAGAACATGGTCCAATGTTCCGAGTGAACCTGAGTCGGCAGTTGCTGTTCAATCCACTCGGCGACGAAATCTGCTATTGCTTGGGACTTGATAGCTTTCTTTGCCTCAAACTTGATATCTAGAGGAAGGAGTTCAATCGCCCATTTTGCCACTCGACCGGTTGCATCTCTGTTATGCAGGATCTCTGACAATGGAGCGTCGCTGACGACTGTAATGGAATGATCAGAGAAGTAGTGAGCAACCTTCTTTGTGGTCATATAAATCCCATATACAAGCTTCTGATAGTGAGGATATCTTTGCTTCGACGGGGTCAAAACTTCAGAAATATAATACACTGGGCGCTGAACTTTGAAGGCTTTTCCTTCTTCTTCCCGCTCGACCGTAAGTACCGTACTGATGACTTGTCCCGTGGCTGCGATGTAAAGCAGCAAAGGCTCTTTGCTGATTGGGGCGGCAAGCACTGGCTGGGTGGAGAGCAGAGCTTTGAGTTCTGCAAACGTTGCATCAGCTTCAGGAGTCCACTCGAACTTGTCTGACTTCTTCATAAATCGGTAAAGAGGCAATTCCTTTTCACCGAGACGAGAGATGAATCGACTTAAAGCGGCCAAGCAACCAGTAAGCTTTTGGACGTCGTGCACTCGCACAGGACTTTTCATTCGGAGTATAGTACCGACTTTTTCCGGATTTGCGTCAATTCCCCGTTCGGAAACGAGGAAACCGAGTAACTTTCCGCCAGGAACTCCGAATGTGCACTTTGATGGATTAAGCTTGATGTCATACCTCCTGAGGTTGGCAAAGGTTTCAGCAAGGTCAGTCAGCAGGTCGGAACCCTTCCGTCACTTGACCACAATATGATCCATGTATGCTTCCACATTCCGACTGATTTGAGTGAGCAAACACTTCTGAATCATCCTCATGAATGTGGCTCTGGCATTCTTGAGGCCGAATGGCATGGTAACATAACAGAAGCACCCGAATGGAGTGATGAAAGCTGTTTTGATCTCGTCAGGCCCATACAGACGGATCTGATGGTACCTGGAGTAGGCATCTAAAAAAGACAGTCGCTCACATCCCGTAGTCGAGTCGACTATTTGGTCGATGCGGGGGAGAGGAAAATGATATTTTGGGCAGGCCCGATTGATA